>NW_027495198.1:0-257685 GCF_021521415.1 Bidens hawaiensis | reverse complement strand
CTTTCGGGCTAACAAATGCGCCAGCAGTGTTCATGGATCTCCTGAATCGAGTCTGTAAACCCTACCTCGATAAATTCGTCATCGTGTTTATTGACGATATTTTGATATACTCGAAGAATAAAGAAGAGCACGAACAACACTTAAGATTAATTTTAGAGCTTCTAAACCAGGAGAAGTTGTATGCAAAATTCTCCAAGTGTAACTTCTGGTTACAAGAAGTGCAATTCCTTGGTCACGTCATAAACCATCAAGGAATACTCGTTGATCCAAGTAAGGTTGAAGCAGTTAAGAATTGGCAAGCGCCTAAATCGCCAAAGGAAATCCGCCAATTCTTAGGCTTAGCTGGATATTATCGTCGATTTATAGAGAACTTTTCCAGCATTGCCCAACCTTTAACCCTTCTGACCCAAAAGGATCGAAAGTATGAATGGGGTAAAGGGCAGGAAACGGCGTTTCAAACGCTAAAACAAAGATTGTGCCAAGCGCCAATCTTAAGTCTCCCCGACGGAGACGATGGTTTTGTCGTGTATTGTGACGCATCCCAGAGAGGGTTAGGATGCGTGTTGATGCAAAATAATAAGGTTATAGCCTATGCTTCTCGACAGTTAAAAATACACGAGAAAAATTACACTACTCATGACTTAGAACTGGGAGCAGTTATCTTCGCACTTAAAATCTGGAGACATTATCTCTACGGTACAAAGTGCACCATCTTCACCGATCATAAAAGTTTGCAACACATATTCGATCAGAAAGAACTAAATATGAGGCAACGAAAATGGGTCGAGTTATTAAGCGACTATGACTGTGACATCCGTTATCACCCCGGCAAAGCTAACGTCGTAGCCGATGCCTTGAGTAGGAAGGATCGGGTTAAGCCATTACGAGTGCGAGCGTTGGGGATGATAGTCCAGTCGAACCTTTCGGATTTGATTCGAGTCGCTCAACGCGAGGCGTTGAAAGAGGAACAAATGGAAAAAGAAGGACTTTACGGTAATGAGAAGAATTTCGAACGGCGCGAGGACGAAATTCTCTATTTCAAAAATCGGATTTGGATCCCGACCCTCCATGACCTTCGTGAATTAATCATGGACGAAGCGCATAAATCGAAATATTCCATACATCCGGGATCGGATAAGATGTACAAGGATGTGAAGGAGTTCTACTGGTGGCCGGGTATGAAAAAGGATATAGCCACCTACGTCGGCAAGTGTACGACGTGTGCGAGGGTTAAGGCGGAGCACCAGAAACCCTCGGGGATGTTACAACAACCGGAAATTCCTGAATGGAAGTGGGAGCAGATCACGATGGATTTTGTGACACATCTCCCCAAGACGTCCCGAGGACATGATGCAATTTGGGTAATCGTGGATCGATTAACCAAAACAGCACATTTTATCCCGATTAGAAATAATTATAACACAGAGAGACTTGCGCAGATTTATATAAATGAAATTGTGTCTCGTCATGGGATACCCATCTCAATCATCTCCGATCGGGATAGCCATTTCACCTCCAAGCTTTGGCAAACTGTGCAAGAAGCGCTGGGAACGCGTATTAATCTAAGCACAACTTACCACCCTCAGACCGATGGTCAGTCTGAGAGGACCATCCAAACCCTGGAGGATTTGCTTCGTGCATGCGTACTGGATTTTAAGGGAAATTGGGATCAACATCTCCCACTCGTTGAATTTTCCTATAATAACAGTTACCATAGCAGTATAAAGGCAGCACCTTACGAAGCATTGTATGGACGGAAGTGCCGATCACCACTCTGCTGGACTGAGGTGGGCGACACACAGGTTATTAGATCAGATCTGGTCCAGGAAACGACCAGCAAAATTCTTGAAATTAAGAACAATCTAAAGGCCGCACGGGATCGGCAGAAGAGTTATGCCGATACCCGTAGAAAACCGTTATCATTTGAGAAAGGTGATAAAGTGTATTTGAAAGTATCACCTTGGAAAGGAGTAGTCAGATTTGGAAAGGCGGGGAAGTTAGCCCCTAGATACATTGGACCATTCGACATTACTGCAAAAATCGGTTCTGTAGCATACCGATTAGAACTGCCTGATGAACTGAGTGCAGTTCACAACGTGTTTCACGTGTCGAACTTGAAAAGGTGTCTGTCGGATGAGACATCGGTGTTACCTTTAGAGGGTGTCCAAATAAATGATAAGCTCAACATTGTAGAGGAGCCCATAGAAATAGTAGACGGGAAAATCAAGCAACTTAGACACAATAAGATCTCGTTAGTCAAAGTTAGATGGAACTCGCAACGAGGCCCAGAATATACTTGGGAACGAAAGGACGAATTTCGGAAGAAATACCCCCACCTATTTCCGCAAAAGGAAGTAGTTGATGCGTAAAATTTCGAGGACGAAATTTTTGTAACGGGGGAAGAATGTAACGATTCCGGCAAATTCAGGTATACCCTAGCCGGAATATACTATTTACGTGTTATTTAATACTGAATATATGAATTATAATGTGTTTATACGAGTATATAAGATTCACTGTACGAATTATACTCGAATATACAGCTAGTCGTATTGAAATTACGATTAATCGATGAACGGTTATTGAAACCCGAACGAATCGGGGATTACATTATAGACGAAATATATAATGTTTAGTGATGTGTACAAAGTTTTAAAGCTTCGGGATAAGTGAATTATAGCACAGAAAAAGGATTTCGATTTATTAGTACGTCGGTACGATAAACGAAACCTTTAACATCAAACCAAGCAAGAGACGATCGATCAAGCCGAAAAAGATGCACAATTACCGACAATATGATGTGTTAAGTCAATAAATGTCATGGTTTAAGTTTTTAAAGTTTTTAAATCGGTTTTATATAAATTTAAATTTTAAGCCGAAAAACGACCGTTTTGGCCTCGTTTTGAGCGGGATTAAACGTTTAACCGAAAAACGACCTGAACCAGATTATCCACAACATTATCCGGATTACACAATCCGAATGTGTGGCCAAGATTAGAGATGTGGGCCCCACCCCACACCACTACATGGACCGATCGGTCCTTTACCCATCCATTACACACTTCATTTTTTTTTTAACATTCCAACTCTCCAAATCCTCTCAACCCTTTACACATTCAACCAAAACCTTTGATTTTTAAGAAGATCCACAAGGTATAAACATGTTATTATGGTTTGATCTTGCCTTTTAATTCCAAAATCATGAGAAAATGAGGTTTCAAGTGAAAAATGGGTGAAAACCCGAGATGAAACCGATTCTTGCATGATCAACTGATGTATACAAGTTATACAAGGGATCTTGGTCCAAGAAAGGAGTTAAAAGAGTCAAAAACGAATTTTTACGGTTAAAATCTTTGTTTTAATGTCTTAACCGAAACCATGAAAGAAATGGCTTGATTGTGGGTATAACTTGCTTGGTGTGGTGTTTTTGTGCTTGTAGGTGTTGTATCTAGTTGCTAGAAAAGGCTAGAAAGCAAGATCTTTGCGATTTAAAGCTAGAAACACAAGGTAGTTCGGTTTCGTATGATTGTAAGATTTGGACAGATTGTGGTAGAGTTAGAGTTGAGTCATGAAATTTCACAGAGATGATCTACACATGAAAATATGAGATCTGTGAAATTTTGGTAACTTTCAGATAAAGGATGAATATTTGGTAAATTTAATGCTCGGTTTGGGCTAAAATTGGTGAAAAAGAGCTAATCATCATGAAAAATTCTGGAAATATTCAGATAAGCTTTTTATAACATATAAAAGTCACACACAAAATTTCAGGTCCATTGGAGAAGTCTAAGTAGGCTTTTCGGTAAAACGAGTTCTAGGGTTTTTCTAGCTCGGTTTTGGTGAAAATGGCATGAAAAATGAGATTTTGGTTCTGGAAAAATTACAGGGGACTATGTGGATGGCAGGGGTCATCTCAGAAAAATTTGGGATTTTTCTAAGGTCATTTGGTATTTTCGACATATTTGGTGTTTAAATGACGTTTAAAAATAGATAAATAAATGTTAAATATAGAAATTAAATCTGGAAATATTTTATAAATATCCTTACTGTCAAAAACTGAATTGCACAAAATTTCAAGATCCGAGACTAAGCGGATATTTATTTGTGCTAAATGGAACTTAAAAACAAACTTTTAAAGCTTAAAACGTGTAAACCGGCAAAGTTCGCCTAAGCGAGCTGACTGGTGTATAAAAACCTTAAAAATGGACTATTTTTATGAAACTGAGTTAATCAAGTAAAAATAAATCATCCGAAAATTATTCGGATGATTTGGGTAATTTTACCCGATTTAGTCGTTTCCGGTATATTAAAGACGGAAACGGGCCATGCGGCCAAACGGGGTGTCTAAACCGAGCTCTAATTTCACCACTTTAATTAAAATATCAATAACAACTATTTTCGGGTCGTATGTGGCCAAACTCATTTTTGAAAACATAAAGACGAATAACCGTGCTAGGCACGCAAAACGAGAAAACAAACTAATGGTAGTTTTGACTAAAGAACTCTAAGTGATATCACAATCTAAGTCCTGAGAAGTGTATCGGGGTTAACATTGTCCCCGGATCGTGTACGGTACTGGGTTAACAGTGTCCCCGGACGTACCGGTTAACACGAATTTAAGTTATATTAATAGAAATTGTGTAGTAACGACTTAGGGATCGTATTACAGATACGGACAGGTAGCCGTGCACAGTATTACATCTCTGCTCACCTAAAAGGTGAGTTTCACGAGCCCCTTTTTACTGAACTGTTTTAAATATTTTCCCGGGGCGGAAAGCATGTTTCTATCAAAATGTTTAAGTACATGCTGATCGCATGGAAATGAATGTATTTATATAATGTTTATTGTACGGGAATCGTACGGTATTGTGTTAAGATGGAAATTGTCTGAGTTACTAATATTGTAAGGCCCGAAACAGTGCTCTGGGTTAACAGTGTCCCCAGAGGTTCTTAAATGTGTTTCTGGGTTAACAGTGTCCCCAGAGGTTCTTGGAAATGTTCTGGGTTAACAGTGTCCCGAGGGGTTATTTGATAGGTTTCGGGGTTAACAGAGTTTTCACTTGTGGGCTCAGCATAATTACATCGCTTATTTATGATTATTATAATGATTTGTTATGGTTTATTTAAATTAGTGAAACTCACCAACTATTCGTAGTTGACCCGTTTTCTTTACATGCTTTCTAGGTACACCCAAATTGGAATGAGTGATACGTGCTTGATGATGTGTGCTATTATGTGGAAGATTAAGGATCTATATTTTGCATTAAATATGTTAATGTACTATCGGTAAAACTTATGTGATAACACCTAGATGGTAACGAAACTCGGAACAATGTAATTCGTTTAAATTAATGTAGTGGTGTTTTCTTTATAAGCAATGCTGTTGATATCAGATGTGTCTGTTGCATCCCGTGTACGTTTCCGCTGCGGTTACGGGGTGTTACATCTGGTATGATTGTAACGATTCCGACGAAACCAGGTATACCCTAACCGGTAGACTGTAGTTACGTCATATTTAATGTCGGGTCATGAATTACCATAGTAATTATACGAGAATACAGGGTTTACTGTATGGATTGCACGTGAATATATAATTCATCGTATTAAATATGCGATCAATCGATCGATAGTTATTGAAACCCTAACGAATCTAGGGTTCAATTATAGACGAGATATATGATATTTAGTGATGTTACGAAGTATTAAAGCTTCGGGATAAGTGGATTAAAGCACAGAAAAAGGATTTCGATTTAATAGTACGTCAGTACGTTAAACGAAACCTTTAATACCAAACCGAGCAAGAGACGATCGATCAAGCCGAAAAAGATGAACAATTATTAATACTATGATGTTTTAAGTTAATAAATGTCATGGTTTAAGTTTTTAAATCGGTTTTATATATATTTCATTTTTTAAGCCGAAAAACGACCGTTTTAGCTTCGTTTTAAGCCGAATTAAACGTTTAACCAAAAAACGAACTGAACCAGATTATCCAAAACATTATCTGGATTACGAGAATCCAAATATGTGGCTTAAAATGAAGTTGTGGGTCCCACCCCACCCATCCAAAATTCCGATCGGACCTTAAGTCCACAATCCCATTTTTATTTTCTTTTTCTCATCATCCATTCAACAATCCTTCATCTCTCTCAACTTTAACATCCAAAAATCCGGAAATTGAGCAAGAAAACCGAGGTAAAAATCATGTTATCGTTTCTTGAGTTTGTTTGCAAGAAAATGAGGTTTCAAAGATGAAAACTGATTCTTGCATAATCAAGTGATGTATACGGGTTATACAAGGGATCTTGGTCCAAGAAAGGAGTTAAACGAACCAAAAACGAATTTTTACGGTTTAAATCTTTGTTTTTGAATCATAACCGAAACCATGAAAGAAATGGCTTGATCGTGAGTGTAACTTGCTTGGTATTGTGGTATGTTGTTTTTAGGCTCTGTGTTTAGTGGTAGATAAGGCGGAAAGACGAGTTTGTAGCTTGTAGTGGCGGAAAACGAAAGGTATATTCGGTTTATGTCGGTGTATGTGTTTTTGGACAGATTGTCGGTCGTTTAGAGTTAGGTCATGAAATTTTACAGGGGTGTTAAACACATGAAAATATGAGTTCTGTGAATTTTTGGTAATTTTTGGATAAAGGATGAATATTTGGTGAATTTAATGCTCGGTTTTGGCCAAAAATGGTGAAAAATAGTTAAATATCATGAAAAATTCTGGAAAATTTCAGATAAGCTTTTTATATCATGTATAAGTCACACACAAAATTTGAATTCAGTTGGAGAAGTCTAAGTAGGCTTTTCGGTTAAACGAGTTCTAGGGTGTTCTAGCTCGGTTTTAGTAAAAATGGCATGTAAAAGAAGATTTTGGTTCTGGAAAAATTACAGGGGACTATCTGGATGGCAGGGGACATCCAGGAAAAATTTGGGATTTTTCTAAGATCGTTTGGTATTTACGACATATTTAGTGTTTAAATGGTGTTTAAAAATAGATAAATAAATTTTAAATATAAGAATTAATTCTGGAAATATTTTTATAAAATTCCCCACTGTTAAAAAGTGATTTGTGCAAAATTTCAAGATCCGAGAGTAAACGGATAATTATTTGTGCTAATTATCAAACTTTTAAAGTTAAAACGCGTAAACCGGTGAAGTTCGCTTAAGCGAGCTGACTGGTGTATAAAAACCCTAAAAATGAACTATTTTCATATAAATGAGTTAGACAAGTAAAAATAAATCATCCGAAAATAATTCGGATGATTTGAGTAATTTTAACCTATTTTAACAGTTTCCGGTACGCCAAAGACGGAAACGGGTCCCGAGGCCAATCGGGAGGTCTAAACCGAGCTATAATTTCACATCTTTAATTAAATTATCAGTCAACCACTATTTTCGGGTCGTGTGTGACCAAACTCATTTTTGAAACATAAAAACGGATAACCGTGCTAGGCACGCAAAACGAGAAAAACGACTAATAGTAGTTGTGACCATGGAACTCTAAACGACATCACAATCTGAGTCCGGAGAAGTGTTTCTGGGTTAACCTTGCCCCCAGAACGGGTACAGTGCTGGGTTAACAGAGTCCCCAGATGTACCAGTCGATACGGTTAAAAGATTATATAAACAATAAGTGTATAATGACGATCTTATGGATCATATTACAGATTGGACGCGTTAATTGATAATGATTGTTGTTACCTGCTTGCATGTGCTAAGGTGAGTTTCACGAGCCCTTTTTTCTGAATTGTTTTCAAATATTTTCCCGGGGCGGAAGCATGTTTCTATTAAAATGTTTAAGTACATACTGAACGCATGGACTTGCGTGTGTTTATAAATATTTGATTGTACGGGAATCATACGGAATGGGTACAGGACTGGGTTAACAGTGTCCCCAGATGTCTTTGGAAGTGTTTCCGGGTTAACATTGCCCCCGGAGGGAGTACAGTACTGGGTTAACAGTGTCCCCAGGGGTTCCTAGAAGTGTTTCCGGGTTAACATTGCCCCCGGAGTGAGTACAGTACTGGGTTAACAGTGTCCCCAGATAATATTATATTATGATATGGATTATCATGGTTTACTAAAATTGTGAAACTCACCAACTATTCGTAGTTGACCCGTTTTCTCACATGCTTTTCAGGTACAATTAAGATGAAGTGATTGCTTACGTGCTAAGTGCTTGATGTGTGTAAGATTTGCGTGCGGAATGTTAGGAAACATTATAACAGATAGAATTATGTATCATATTGTATGATGTGTGTATCACCTAGACGGTAATGAAATACGAGATAATGAAATTTTGAAGTATATTAATGCATTCAGTTTTCTTTATAAACAATGTGGTTGATATCAGAGGTGTCTGTCGCATCCCGTTTACGTTTCCGCTGCGGTTACGGGGTGTTACAATGATGATAGCAGGTTTTAAAATCAAACATTCTTTATTAGTAAAATGAGTTGAAAAACCTTTATCATAGATATGTGACACGCTTAATAGACTGTGCTTCAACTCTGGAACAAAATTAACATTCTCATATTTAGAACACCGTTACTTACATTACCCTTCTGCGTAATCTTCCCCTTTTCTCCTCCCGCAAAGGAAACATACCCACCGTTAAAGATTTGAATATCATATAGCTGGGAAATGTCTCTTCTCATGTGCCTGGAACAGCCACTATCAACATACCAATGTCTGATGATATTCCTCCATAACTGTTCATGCACGATGTGCGAGATTAGTTAGACTTTGGTACCCAGTCCATAGTTACACTGGGTGACCCTGACTCATCTAATGTTGTCACAGGTTGCCATGACATATCTTTTAGATCATCTAATATTGAATTTGATGGCCCTTTTACTGGAGATTTAGGCACCCATTCATATCTACCATTGTAAGATTTGGCATTATTTGTACGAATGGATGACTTTGTCTCTGGTATTTGAGTGATAGACACAAATGATTTAGTCTTTTCCAGTTGTTTTGTTTTAGAATCCGCGTTCCCTTTGGAAACCAAAACACTGTTTCTACCATCTCTACGAAACATGTTAGGCTTGGTTTGATGAGTACTAAACCTACCAGATTTGTTTATGTTCCAATCATCGTCAGAGGGATTAGCCTGATTATACCTAAAATTTCGCTTATAGGTATTACAAGGCATATTCCTCTGATAAAATATATAATAAGGAACATATGGACGATGTGGACAATTTATAGCAATATGACCAGGAGTGCCACAGTTAAAACAGGTTTGACGTTTTATATAGAAAAAATTTTGGTCAACTCCCTGTCTGGACCGGTTGTGTGGACCAGTTTTCTTTACGTGAAGTTTACTACTTGACACATGATTTGACTTACCACCCTGTTTGTCATTAGAGCATCCCTCTTTAACAAACTTAGGTAATGAGTATTTATTAGAATTTTTCGTATTTTTAAACTTAATAAAAACCACATTGTCAGAATTCATAGTTTTAACGGAATCAACACACATATCTTTGCTCTTAAACACAGAGCCCACACAAACAGTCAGAATAATAGAATTCAAAATAGGTAATTTTAAAGAAACATCAGAAATAATGTCTTTATTAATGAAAACACGAGACTTATCATCCTCATCAGTCCAATCCTCAATGATTACTTTATCTGCATATGAGGCAAACACATTCGAATCGTTCACTTCTGAAGTGGACGAAGTGGCCATTACAGTCAACCTTTTCAATTTTGGCAAGTTTACCATACTTCATATCCTTTACCTTTTCTTTCTGCTCTTTGGTAAGAAGAAGACCGGTATAGTTGTCATTGTATGGTGGGGGTACTTGACTGTATCTTATACCCTCACATTCATTTTTTTCCACCATAATTGATTTTTAATCATGGAATTGACTACTTTATTGGAACCATCAAATTTTCTAAAATCTAGTTCAGATCTTTTAAATTTATTAGTTAGATTTGAAACTTCTAACTTATAGGCTTCCAGTTCAGCAGTTAATTCAACAATTTTCTATTTGGCATCAAGGTGGTGACAACACTTTAAGCTAAATTCATATTTGAGTTTGGAAAAATCCTTTTTCTGTGCCTCAATTTTATCTAGAAAAGCTCTTTCATTTTTCTTAAGTTTATGGTTTTCGGATTTCACAGTTTCCATTTCTCTAAGCAAGTTACTATTGTGAGATTTGTAGAGATCTACTTTATTAATACAAGCTTGAGAACATAATTGAGAACTTACCTCAGACGAGCTGGAAGAAGTAAATGCCATAGAAGCAAATTGAAGTTCCTTATGTTGAGAGCAGCCATCTGATCATTCCAGGAGAATTGTTGAGCCACCATACCCCTTTCACTATCACCCGAACTACCCCCAACTTCTCCTTTAGCATTTCCCACAGGAACCAACACCCTTTCCATGTTTCCTTCCTTGGCTGGATTGGTACATTCACTAGCAAAGTGACCCAGCTCGTGACAATTGTAACACCTCAGAGTGTCCTTGTTAAAACTCACCTTCTGATTATTTGGCACATTCCAGTTATTCCTTCCCTTTCTCTTAGTAAATTTCTTAGCCCAAAACACTGCCATGACAATCTGCCAAAAGATATCCATTTCTTCTACATCATCTGTATGAATTTGATCAAGCTCAGTAGCAACTACAGGTTGAACCAAATCTCCAGCAAGAAATGCATTGTAGCAGTTCATGAATCCCGCCATTAAAGCAATGCTCTTTGAGATAGGGAGAATCTGACTAGAATTCTGACTAGGAGAAACATCGGATGATTGAGGTTTAATATTAGCAACAGGAGATTGAGCAGGTTTAGCGAAGAAAATTGGAGCGGTTTGTGGTGAAGCTGGAGAGAATTGACCATGAACGGATTTAAACATTGAGAAGTTACCTTGAGGTTGAAATTGTTGTTGTCCCTGAGTAGTCTTGAACATTGAGAAGTTGTCTTGTGAGATGAGTGCATTATTGGAAACGACACTGTAACCTGATGTGTTGTAGGAGTTTGCATGGTTTATGGCACGTTGTTTTTCATCCATGTCACATGCCTTGATGATAGCCATAACCTCATACAGTGTCAGCCTGTTGAGATCTTTCGTCTTCTTGATAACTGAAACATTCATATCCCAACTTTGAGGCAAGGAGTTCACCAACTTATTGTTTGTTTCAGTAGCCGTTAGATTGATGCTTGCAGATCTAATCTCAGTCACAAGAGCTATGAACCTATGAAGCTGAGTTTCCAACGACTCTCCCAGAATGTGATTGAACATGTTAAATTTTTGTCGCAGCAGATCTTGACTCCTCCTCCGCATGTCTTCATTCCCTTCATATACCTAAATCAATGCTTCCCATAGTGCCTTAGCAGATTGCAGTTCTCTAAATCCCAAGCCAATCTCCGGTGAGAGTGCCATAGTCAAAGTTGAAAGTGCCTTTTCATCTTCTTCCATTTTAGCAAAATCATCATCATCATACAAATCAACAGGCTTCACAGCAATTCCTAAGAGTTCTCACGTTAGTAGGTGATGACTTGAGGACCTCTAACTATACTTCTCTAAACTCTAGCATCTTTCATTTTAACGTATTTCTCGAATATGAACTTCCACTCACTAAACCCCTCATGAGACAGAAGACGGGGTATGCGAGTAGTAGTTCCCATTATGGAGTCCAGTTCTTGATGAAGTGTAGCATTGGATGATCCATTGCCATTAGTCATTAGGTCCATCTTAACTTTCATAGTCCAGTTATCCTAAAGTCCAAGAGTCAAAGCCCAACCAGAATCGATCAGGCCCAAGTGTTAAATTAGCCGAGAACAGATTAGATCACAGTCAACGTTGATCGAGAACCCACGATGACCGAGAACTAATGTTGACCGAAAGCAAACGTTGACCGAGAACTCACTGATTTGACCGAGAACACTTGGTTTTGGCTGAGATCAATTGTTTTTGGCCGGGAACACTTGTAAGGCCCTGATCCCGGTGCCCTAATTTGGACGTTGGATTTACTCTTAAACACAGTTCTACAAATCAGAGTTTATTAAAACTTTCGTGGAAACGTTAACTTTAATAATTCGATACAAAACATTCGATCTTTTCTTTAAAACATAATATACAACATCATATTTAAAACATCATTTCTCTTCCATCTTCAGATGCCAGCCATTCAAGCCATGTCATGTGCCCTCCTCATGCTAGCTCATTAAACATATTTACTTGCGTGCATACTAAAAGTCAACTACGCTGAGTGAGTTCTTGTTAATCAGGCAACATACAATTTATTCTCATACATTCCTTCACTTATCCGAAGACACGTATTAATACTTTAACCTTGTATAAATATCCATAACAGGAACGTCACATAATATCTATTAAAAGAACCATTACTATTACCCATACTATATATATTTTCCATAGAAGGAACAATCTATATATATTATCCATAGCAGGAACACTCTATATATTATCCATAGATGGAGCACTATACGTTATCCATAGAAGGAACGGCTCGCATTATCCATAGAAGGAACCCTATATATTATCCATAGAAGGAACACTACATATTATCCATAGAAGGAACACTATTCATTATCCATAGAAAGAACACTATATATATGTATTTTATTTAATATCCATTTAAGGAACACATATAATGTCCACAAACCTTACATTATCACTTCCCGGGTCTATGTCCAATAGGAGTAAGTGGGATTTTCCATCCTAACTTACTATATTAGACATAGAGCCCACATACCGTTTATACACTTGCTTCCACATACGATACATACAACTATAATCACCTTCCATGGCGATACGTGCAATATCCAAAGATCGTTCACGCACCGACAAGCATTCATCCATAACCTCAATATAATGACAAGCATTCATCCATAACCTCAATATAATATTTATCACATAAATCATCTATGGCATACACTTACCACTTAAGGTAAGTGTATTAAAATTCCACATTGAGTATGCACACAGCCCCGAAAACATAACAAGGAAATGGGGCTAGAAACTCACCTGGATCCTGTTTCTTTCTCTGCTAATCGTTAATCCTTTCTTTTGTTGAGCTTGGCTGAATGTACATTAATTATACGTGTCAATACATATCCTGTTCACATTATTTATATCTCAGGCAAGAATGGCTAAGTCGGGTCTAATATAATGGTTTTATGTTAGAATACATTTTTACTTAGATCGTTTTCATCTTTAACCCTAATGCATTTGAATACCCTGTATTCGAATGGAACTAGAATACACTTGTATCTAATGATCACATTGTAAGATAATGATCACATTGAAAGCTAATGAACATTGTAAGCTAATGAGCATTGTAAGCAAATGAATGTTGTAGGCTAATGAACGTTGTAGGCTAATGAACATTGTAAGATAATGAAATTGTAAGCTAATGAACATTGTAAGCTAATGAACATTGTAAGCGAGTATAGGGATTTGTAAGCGAGTCTAAGGATTGTAAGGGAGTATAGGGATTGTAAGCGAGTCTAAGGATTGTAAGCGAGTATAGGGATTGTAAGCGAGTATAGAGATTGTAAGCGAGTATAGGGATTGTAAGAGAGTCTAAGGATTGTAAACGAGTCTAAGGATTGTAAACGAGTCTAAGGATTGTAAGCGAGTCTAAGTATTGTAAGCGAGTCTAAGGATTGTAAGCGAGTCTAAGGATTGTAAGCGAGTCTAAGGATTGTAATCGAACCAGATCATTGTAAGCGAACGAGCTGAACAAATGAGTCACGGTTTGGTCCTATATCATCATTATCTTCACTCATTTTAACCTTAATACCTTGGTATGGTTCGGTATTGACCCATAAGTGTTTTCCTTAACCGTTTTCGGCCAAAACTTGACCCAAGTGACCATAAAGCTTTGAGCTTTATGGTCAAAACGTTTAAAACTAGATCTAGGGTTTCTTTTTATGAACCGTTCATAACCATAAGTTCGTTAAGTCCATTTTAACATCAAGTTGGCTACTTTTTGGTCTGTTTATACACTACAAAAAAATTTGGTTTCTGAGACTGAAAAATTAGTCTCTAATACTCAGTTATCAGTGTCTAAAGTTTATCAGCGACTGATTTGCCAGTCCCTAGCCAGTAACGAATACCTAGTCCTAAATAGTGGCTTTAGTAAGTAAAAGTCAATCCCCATTGTATGGGATCAACAACGACTAACAGTCAGTCTTTAATACATAAAATTTCAGTTCTTATTTGTCAACTTGTACCACTTCATTTCAGTCCCCAATAAATTTCTTTAACAACTAATAGTCCTTCTCGAATACCATGGTATGTTAGTATCCAATTCCTCCTCGTACCACATCATTTCAGTCCCGAGTACCTTTCTTCAACAACTACTAGTTAGTCTCGAATACTATGATATTTTAGTCTCCAATGCATTTCTTTAAGAACTAAAAACCAGTCCTTTAAGCCGTGTCGAATTTGTCTCTAATATGTTTAACAAGATTCATGAATTCATATCAAATCGGTCTCCAATAAGATGTGTTGAAGACTAAATATTAGTTCCAAGTACCACTCGATTTTAGTCATTAATATGCTTCATGTTTTAAGAGCTTCATTTTTTTAATTGTTTTTTTTTTACAAATCATCCAAATACAATATATATATATATATATTCTTTGGGATGGAGATACGGTTTGCCTACATCTCAGCCTCTCCAGACCATGTTAATAGCTATGCTATTAATGAGATTTTTATTGAGTCTGATTGATTGATTGATATATACATACAAAATCACATACATTACAATATATAAACAACAAATTTATTACAAATAACAAAAGTGTACATTAGTGACACAAAAATATTACATCCAAGCTCGTGTATTTCTTTCTATAGTTGAATGTGAAAAAAAGTACCATAAAGCTATTGCATACAAGTACATGTAACTCTATCTACAATTGACGATAAATCATAAAAGAGCATTATAAAAAATTTCCAAGCTCAGCATATAGTAAAAACATGAAGCAACAGTAGAAGGTACCTCCATTATAGAACTCTTTTAACTTTGATGGTCTTCTCAAACGTTCCATGAAAAACTTATTACTGTACATTAACCAAATCGAGTGTTTATCTGACTTCTGGAAAAATCAGCCAAGTTAAAACATTAACAAACCCATTCACATTACAATTGAAAAGGTGTCAGATTGTATAATACACATGGTGCTGATTCATGCTGGATGCATAATACAATAGAATTACAGCATTTCAAATTTGCAATAAATAACATTCAATAGCTAATATATATTTGTAGTTGATTCAGAAAAGAGAAAAAAAAAACCACATATGACATGCCTGATGTAATTCAGGATAACCAATGTAGCATGTATTAGCAGGTACAAAGACTTCAACAAAGTTCAACACAGAGAGAGGATAAAAATTTGTTATAAACATTTAATCAAACCAACTTAAACAACCCCGAGCCGAAGCCCAAGCTATATTTGTGACTCACTAAATAAAGGAGTCTGAGCCTAGTTCAAGATTAAAATCTACTCATGAATCATCACAATTCTAATTCATCTTATAAGAAACACAAAAATACTAAATAGCTTCTCAACAACTGTTTACACCCCAAGCTTTTATTAGTTAACATTATTACATAAAAATATTAAAGAGTCATATTAAAAGTAATAACATACTTGTTATTCAAATTCAAATTTGATTACATTCGTTTCTACCCAAACAAAAAGCACAACAAAAACCTAACATGTTGTCAAATTGAAATAAAGGTAAGTCATAAGGTCCAATATGTATGAATTAATTTGCGGAAACGGAGAAGCAACTGGGTAGAGATCTCCCACAGAGCACAAACCTCTACACCCAGAAAACAAGAGAAGACAACGTCCTTACCGCCCGATTAAACAAAAAGCGGAAGCTAGGCATTTGGCAGTCAAGGGTAAACTTTGACACCTCATCCGGCTTGCAACATCGGTTAGGCGGAAGGGGTAACGTACAGTCGAACCAGAACTCCAGATGGACGCCGCTCACCAAAAGCGTCACCGACATATTCGCCACTGAGGAGCTCCCATGGCCAAAGCCTCCAATAATCCGACATCGTCCCAATGCCGATCGGAGCAAATACTGTGACTTTCACAGGACAAAAGGCCACAACACTGAAGAATGCACAGACGTAAAGGACATGGTCGAAGCATTTGTCAGAGATGGGACGCTCGCGCACCTCGTGGCGCAATGAACGCTGAGCAGGCTGATGCGTGTAGAACCCCAGCTGGGGAAAACACGAATAAAATTTCCAACTTCAATGTGGAGACTACATGCTGCGTAAAGAACGAGATCCCGAACCAGGTGCGTATCGGCTCGATGGCACTCCCATCACAACAACATGGAAGGGAGCTCAATTACACAGTTTGCATGTAGATCAATTCCAAATTTGTAAAGAAAAGGCCAAGAGCCACTTCTAATGGAAATGATTCTCCTTAAAACATCGACGCTGATGATTTTACATTAATACTTTATGAACTATCAACACTGATGCCGGTTTTCACCGCATACATACGTGTGAGTCGTTTCATGGGGAAGGCGGCAAAACCCGCATAAACCCAAAAAACGACAAACCTTCACGTAGGTCAGTTGAAGGGGAAAAGTTCAGTCATCCCACTAAATGAAAGTGCCGGTCTATCCGCATGATCATGAGAGGAAACTGAACACTAACCCATTAACAACCGCGCGTCGAACGGTCAATTTATTCAACACGGATATGCCAGTTTTCACCGCATAATTACGTGGAAAGTCGTTGCGTGGGGAAGGCGGCAAAACCCGCATAAACCCAAAAAACGACAAACCTTCACGCAGGTCAGTTGAAGGGGAAAAGTTCAGTCATCCCAGTAAATGAAAGTGCCGGTCTATCCGCATGAATCATGATAGAGGAAACTGAACACTAACCTATTGACAACCGCGCGTCGAACGGAAAACTTATTCAAAACAAAATTTCTAACAAAAGGATGAGGAAAACCTACACGCAGGTCAGATGTACGTAAAGTTTAGCCATCCTACTAAGTGCAAGTGACGGTCCTACCCGCACAATCACGAAAGAGGAAGCAAAACTTCAACCTGTTATCTACCACGTTCAAAGGTTAACTTATCCTAACACTTAGAAATTTCAAAAAAGGATGAGGAAAACCTACACGCAGGTCAGATGTACGTAAAGTTTAGCCATCCTACTAAGTGCAAGTGACGGTCCTACCCGCACAATCAGCAAAGACGTCTCAGCAAAGACCCGATGCACAACCTACAAGAAAAAATACAAGTATCAGAACCTTTTCTATTTACAAAGAAAAGCGTAAAGACATGAAAAGCTTACCTGAGACAACGCTTCTCGAAGAAGCCATTCCTTGGCAACCAGAGCTTCTTGGAGGGCAGCTTGAGCTTCGTTACGGGCGCGTTCGGCTTCACTCTTGTTGAGGTTGGCAAGCAACACTTCTTTAGCCGCAGCCTCTTCGACGCCCTTTAGCTTACGCTCAGCATGGTCAAGCACCCCCCTCTGGTCCAAGATTTCTTGGAGCTTTTTGGCGTCTTCCATCGCCAAGGCATCATGAGCCTGCTGGAGAGCCTCTAATTTGGCTTTAAGCTCTTCATTCTCCACGCGTAGAGGCTTAGCAACAGCTTCAGCCTTGGTGGCCCTCTCGGTTGCGTTCCTTGCAGTTTCCTTAGCCAGCCGAAGCTGTTCATTAACAGCTTGGGCAGCCTTGGAACGGGCCTCGAGCCGGGCCTGAACTTCAAACTCGAGGGCCTTGAAGGCCTTCTCCTTCTCCGCAGCCAATGCGGTAAGTCTTTGGTTCTCCTCCCGGACAGCCCGCGCCTGAGCTACTTCTTTAACGCGAGCTGCTTTTAACTTGTCGTTTTCACGACAAAGCAGCTCGACGCGCGGCTGCATCCGGGCCAGGAGAACCCGAAGCTCATTGCTTAGCCTACCCTCCTGGTAGCTAGCCATGGCTTCCCCCAACGCACCACTGGGAGCAGCGTGACGAGCCCACTCCACGCACTCCACAGGGGTGCGAAGGGTTGTTCCTCGGCGAATGTTCCATCGTGGAACATACACTTCATTGGAATCCGACACTGCAAAAAACATAAAGCAGTTAGGAAAAGATGATAAAACAAATATAAAATAGGCCAAAAGAACCCTACGCACCTGTAGGGTCAATAACAGGCCGATAGCCGCCGAAGCCATCACCTGAACCCAAGGGAAATCCATCCAAGAGGTCAGGCAGATGGGAAGGAGGCAGAGATTGGCGAGAAGCCCCATGCATACCTGAAGGATCGGCCGTCGTTGCCGATGACGGAGGCATGGTAGAAGCCGCCGCGGTCGCCGCCGCGGAATCCGCAGCAAAAGTAACCGCCGGCTCGGTGAAAGATGCGGTAAAAATAGCACTCACAGCCGGCGGTGACATCATCACAGCTGGAACAGTCGGCTCAAAGGAGTGAGCAACTGAACCAGCGGAAGCAGGCGCAGGCGCCTGGGTCGTCCCCTCAGGTAGGCTGACCAAGCCTACCGTCATGGGCGGAGTACTCTGCGCTCCACCCTGGAATGCGTCAACATCCACGCCTGCACAAAGAAGAAAAGTGTTAATGATATTAAGCTATGAAGTTAAAGATAAAAGGAAGTTTGTACTTACGGGTTTTCTTGAGCCTAAATGTACGGACAGGCGGGGATGAAGCCGATGGAGCCGGCCTCTTTACGCCGGTCACCATTGTCATCCGAGGCTCTCCGGAGGTGACAGTCACAGCCTCCGGAGCGGTGGTCTTATCACCACCGGGGTTCCCCGCCACCTCCTCGCTCTCGGCCTCTGAGTCAGACCGAGGCACTGGATCGGCAGTGGAGGCCACCTTCTCATACCCCTTACCTTGGCAACCAAGTAACCGTAAGACGGATGCGGGTACAGTATTAAGGCAAAACCCTTCACATACCTAGCACCCGCAGGGAATTGAAGCCAAGAATAACTTGGCAACCAAGTAACCGTAAGACGGATGCGGGTACAGTGTTAAGGCAAAACCCTTCACATACCTAGCACCCGCAGGGAATTGAAGCCAAGAAAAACTTGGCAACCGAGTAACCGTAAGACGGATGCGGGTACAGTGTTAAGGCAAAACCCTTCACATACCTAGCACCTGCAGGGAATTGAAGCCAAGAATACCTCGGCAACCAAGTAACTATAAGACGGGTGCGGGTACAGTGTTAAGGGAAAACCCTTCACATACCTAGCACCCGCAGGGAATGGACGCCAGGAATACCTTGGAAGTAAAGTAACCGTAAGACGAGCGCGGGTACAGTGTTAAGGCAAAACCCTTCACATACCTAGCGCTCCGCAGGGAATTGAAACCAAGAAGGATCTTCTGGGCAATGCTTGCGGAAACGGAAATAACATCCCCGCATAGCGGGAACGTCAAGAACTACGTTGTTTGAAGCTCCATGATGGAATTGGTGGTTTTAACATAATTGATCACTATGTTCAAAACTACCAAAACCTCATGGAGAATCCACACAAGTGGGACTCAACGCTCCTGACTTGCGAGGAGGTTACAGACCTACCCGCATCATACCCAAAGATCAAGCAGGAAAGTCGGGAATTTCTGCAAGTGACAAGGACTTCCGCGGGAAGAATCCCCATGGAAAACCTTAAAAAACCTTTTTCAAAACCCTTTGCTTAAGTCCAAAAGTTCACCTCACTTTATTAAACACTCATGAGAAGAACATTGGACTGGGGGGACTTGAAGAGGTAGGTCCCAGCAGAGCCCAGTTGGACCCGCAAGACTCACCTTGAAGAGGGACGTCTGCGCAGAAACCAACTGGATCCGCAGGACCAACTATGCTCAGAGACGTGACGTCCTTACGCGCAGTACGCAAGCTGTTCCCGCAGGAAATGCCTCCCAATGGTGAAGGACTCTGCCTGTTCCCGCAGCTGCGGATACAAGCCATCAGGGAAGGCCACCCGCGCAGCAAGGCTACACGCCCAAGGCACTTAGCTCTCAATCACTCAGTGTCACCTGAAGGAATGAGCGAAGCCGGGAACAATCCCGCACAAGGGCGGGAGGGGGAATACTCCCGCCCAAATAAGCCAGTCCGTACGATACGGGAAGATCTTCTGTACAGTACCTGACGAGGTATGGGCAAAAGATCTGACTAAAGATACGACAGCTTATTGACAACAGTATGGCCAACAGCATGCTCCTGTACTGTATGTCACTATTAGCCGCTGCCTACTCACCAACTACTGCCATACCACGTGCATAGCCGGCAGTTGGTGGAAAAGGAATAGTACACAGCAGGCCTGGTCACTATCAGCCGCTGCCTACCCACCAACTACCAGCAGGGCACGTGCGTAGGCCACTGTTGGTAGAACAGGAATACTATTCAGCAGGCCACACCTCCTTGGAAACCTACCTTCGGCTATAAATACCACAAATGGTATGACCATCTCATCTTATCATATCTTATCTTGTATTATCATATTATACCTGATATCTGCTCTAGCAATCTCTTAATATACATTTATATTTAAAGAGCAATCTAGTCTGATTCTCACGCCGGAGGGTGGTCACAAGGAGGAACACCCCCCCCCCTTCTCAGTGACAAGCTCACGGCGTCTGTTTTGCAGGTTATCAGAAGAACCATCTTTACCGGGTCTAACCCCTCGTGGGAAACATCTATCTAACCCCCAGGTTACTCGTAATCTGCCCGGGGTCCGGTTAGTGTTTCTTCAAATATGTATGAATTAATTTAAAATAAAACGAGATAAATGTAAAATAAAAGGCAAAAACTTAAACACGCATTTAATCAAATAGCAAGTGTGCATATATGTATATTACAGTTGATAAAGTACAGGTTACAAAAAGAACTGTATATGGGAAAAGTGTTATCCTTTGCATTGCTCAATCTTCCTTTTCTGATTGAAAATAAGACCTTAAGCATGGCCGGAATAGAGTTTGCAACCAATTGATCTATAATAGCATACTACAGACCAATAGCAACAAAGAAAACTAACCATGGTGATTGAAAATATGATGTAATTAATAGAAATTAATAAACCCTAATACTTTATATCTATAATAACAAGATCAAAAAGGTTCACCCGAACTAATATAAATCTGAAGTAAAAAAAGAAAGACAAAAGATAGATCGAATGAACCTTTGGAATGAGTTTGAGATGACTAGTCCATGAATGAATGTGAAGAGCGAATGATCGATTTGTATGGAGAGAAGGTGAAGAGCAGAAGACGGTAAAAAAGATCGACTGAGAGTCGGATCGTTTGGAGAAGTGAGGCTGTTAACCAGGGTAAGGAAGACGGAAATTAATTCGGGGAATCAAAGTATTCTGAGAAAGCGGGAAATATTCATTAGTCACTTTTTAAAAAAAAGTTAAAAACTATTTATAAACAAGTCATTATAAACTTTAACTAGGTAACATACCCGACGTGTTGCGTTTGGCTGATGGTATTGTCAGTCGTATAGCTTATCAACTCATTTGGTACGGCTACGAATCAAAGTGAATTTATCAGGATCGAGTTATGACACCAAAACTAAACTAAAACAAAAGTTTCTTAACGCCAAAATAAAACAAATTATCATAATAAATATGTGTTTTGGTGGTAAACCAATGCAAATTCGGCAGTATCTAAATAAGGCACATAAAGTTAAAACGAAAAAGCAAACACGACGAATAAAAAAAACCCGCATGTTTCAACTGCAAGCCAACGCAAATATAGTGGAATCGACGATGTCATAGCTAAATTCAAACGTTTCAAATAAAAGGTAATTTAAATGAAAAAAAAATATAAAAAATCAAGTGGCCAACCATGTGCCGCAAAGTGGATCAATAGTTTGACGACACCAAACTTCATTTTATATTTATCCCATGTTACAAAACGCCATGCTGCGACAGCGGTGTAACGCTAATTCAGCCAGTATCGGCAAAGTTCACATGACTTGACCACTAAATTAAAAAAATAAATACACAAAGATGAGAATGCCCCGGTATTAGCACACATACCACATATGATCAAAGCGCTACAAATTTGGTCAGTATTGGTTAGATTCGTATCGATACATACATTAACTTAGAAAACTAAATTAGTAAGTGTATAGTTTATGCTACAAAAATAGCATAGATAAAATGACGTTTAATCGGTTGGTAAAAGACGTGCATTGCAACGAAGAGTTAACACGAATTCGATCGGTATATATAGATTCGTGAATGTATTAAACTAACCCTAAAAAAATAAATTTGTCCAATTAACATATTTAAATAAACAAACAAAAACATGGTTGTTGGAGACGACACATTTGGTTAGTATCGGTTAGGTTCTTATGATATTTGATTTAAACATAAAAAAAGTTTCGTTATTGGCTAAATTTGTTATGGTACCCTGGCTAAACTAAAAAAGAATCATCTAGATAGCATTGATAATAAAAAAAAAGACAAAATCACGAGCGATGTCGTAGTGAGTCGGTGAGAATTCGGTTAGTATAACGTAGATTTATTACGGTACCAAAACTAAACAAAATAAGTAGGTCGGTCAAAAATTATTATATTATTAGAACTTAAGTTTAAGGACTGTGTAAAAACGTTTTGCATCTGCGCCCACCAAAACCAAAACGATAATAATAAAATTAGAAGGAAAAAACACGGAAAATATCAAAACAGACTCAAAGATTCAAACCCGGTGCTAAACTATTGGCTAACTCAAAGGGTTGTGTTAGAGACACCCCAAACACCCCCATAATAGGTGGCCTATAGTGCTATAGGGGGCCTATTAAGGGGTGTTTGTCTTATATGTTGTACTTGATAGGTGGCCTATAGTGCTATAGGCGGCCTATTAAGGGGTGTTTGTCTTATATGTTGTACTTGATAGGCCGCATATATAGCTATAGGCCGCCTATAAGTACAGATAATGTTGATAGGCCGCATATATAGCTATATGCCGCCTATCAAGTACAGCTGACATCATCAGACTGGTATTCATATCGTACCATATAGGCCGTCTATAGCCCTATACGCGGCCTATTGGTCCGTTTTGAATAATTAAGCTCACCAGACTCCCCCTTTATTCACTTCATTATATATACTAACACATGGGACACACTTCACCAACACCTTTCGAGAGTCGAAACCAAAAAATAAAATGTGGTGGTTCGACAATATGTTTCCTGACAACGAGGAGGAGCCGGGATACGCATCTAACGATCAGCCTAGCGCCTCGGGATTACCTGATTTGAACCATGTTTTGTTATATATTGATATAATATAAATTTGTTAGTTTGTGTATAACTAAAATATGTTACCATAGCGTTTGTCAGGAGTATCATCATTACGATAGTCGGGCTGAACAGTCTTATGATCAGCCTAGCACGCCTGGGTTACCAAATCTGAACCAGGTAATATATGTTTAATATAAAGTCGTTATTTATTTTTATCTAATATATGTTAGCGTTACGTTTTTCAGGAGTATTTCGCTTACGATAGTCAACGTGAACACTTTTATGGTGAGCCAATGTACCAGTTACCTGTTGGTGGGTCGGATTATCGAGACGAGTCTACTTCTTCGTACAACGTACCGGTAGAAGTTTTATCGTATAATGAGGGAAACGAACATGCCGGAAGGAACCTAGATGATGAAGATAATTACGATGATAACTACATACGCGAGCCGACGGTTTCGTATGAAACAAATAATGTAAGAAATCATATGTTTTGTTTTAGTATTTATTATATCATTATTATTTATTTATTATTATTATTATTATTATTATTATTATTACTGTTGTCATCTTTTTACTCAGCTGAGGTCCATTTGCCATCAGGTACGTCAATCGGTTTTCATAATCAAATTAATTATGAGCAACCCCGCCATAACTCATATTTTGTTGCCAATAACCGGTTATAAATAATTATGAAAACTAATTATTTTCTTTAAACTTAGTTCATACTTACGTTAATATAATTATAAATAATTACTGCTAGGATTATTATTATTTAGTTATTATTTAATTATTATATTTATTATTATTATTATTATTATTATTATTTATAATATTTATTTGTAATGGTTTTAGATTTTTAAGTCCCGTAAAGAGTTGGAGGAATGGGCAAAAAAGAGAGGACGAGATCATGGGTGTGTTATTGTGGTCCGACGGTCAAGAACAAACGGTGTGGACCTTGCATGCAATCGTGGAGGGGAACCCAAACTGAAGGCCATGATCAGGCGTACCGGTAGTATCAAAAAATACTGTCCATTTAAAGTCCAAGGCATGTACGACTCATCCGGTAAATATTGGAGGCTTAAAGTGGTAAACGAGACACACAACCACGATCCCATTGTCTTTGAGGCGGGGTACGCGGAGCTCCGAAAAATGAACAATGATGAACTTGATCTGGTTGCGAGGTTATATCGAAACGGCTTGAAGACCCAACAAATTCAAGATGCCGTAAAAGACCAGTTTCCCGGTTGCCAACCATCACTCAGGGACATATACAACTACACATATCAGCTTAGAAACGAGAAGAGAATTGGCGATACCCCCATGAAGGTCGTTGAAAACCTTCATAGTTTACTATATATATAAACTTGTCCTTATAATATTTATTAATGTTTTATTTAATCTAATGCAGGTACCTGAACACTTTTTCGATAAAAATGGTTTCGTGTACTATACCAGGGAAAATGCTTCGAACGATAGGACGGAGGATATTTTCTTCTGTCATAATAAATCGCATAAAATGTGGCGTGCGTTCCCTGAGGTGTTGTTGATTGACACGACGTACAAGACCTACATGTACGACTGGCCGTTGGTTCAATTTGTTGGCGTGACATCAACATCAAAGTCGTTCTGTTTTGGCCACACATTTATAATTAGGGAAAAAGAGAGGAACTTCACATGGGCGGTAACGTCACCACCACCACCGTCCGTCCTGTAACACCATCACCACCTTCCCGTAACGCACCACCACCTCCGTCCCGTAACACCATCACCACCATCCTGTAACACCATCACCACCGTCCCGTAACACACCACCACCACCGTCACGTAACGTCTCCACCGCCGCCGTCCGTCCCGTAACACCATCACCACCTTCCCGTAACGCACCACCACCTCCGTCCCGTAGCACTGATGTGTGAAAATGTATAATAATAATAAAGAACGAATCACAATTAAGCTTTAAATTTATAAAAACGAAAATCCTATAGAAACCACACAAAACCGGCAAGTGTACCGATCATAAATAGTATAGCATCAAGGAAGTCCGGATGTCGAACTCAAAGACACGTGAAAACGTTTATAATTAAGAAAACTCTAACCAAGACTTACCAAAATAATATTTATTTAATTTTAAGATTTTATTTAACTACTTAAATTAATTTAACTAAACGAAAACGTTTGACAAAACACTTTTAGAAAACTTTGATTTAAATTCAATATGTAAAAACGTCTACCTAGGAATGAATCATGTTGACAGAAATAACAAGACAACGGATTGAAAATATTCAAGACACCGGTTATAAAAGATGACACAACCAAAACTTGTTTAAGAAAGTCAAATTACCTCTCAGTCTCTCTAACAAACTTTAACTTATTTTAGTTGATTTTAAAGAACAAACCGGAAAAATAATTATTAACGTGTTCAAATATCGACTCTCCTCTCGGTCTCCTCGACACACTATCCTAATGGAGACGAATACTACGCAACCAAGGATAGAGGAACAATTTAACTTAACCCAAATTAAACCAACTAATTGCACATAAACACTCAAACTTGACAAGACAAAAACCCGCTCTCGCGCGGTCTTAATTCTAACAAGTAAAAGCAATGAGACAATATTACTTCTTATCACCTCTCGGTCTCAAAAAAGGTGTATTTTAACTGATTTTAGATGATATATTACCCACTTATCCCTACGGTTGTACTTCCCGCAAATAAACCCAAAACACCAAGTAAAGAGCTTAACAAGCAATCAATTAATCAAAACCGATTCAATTAACTAATGCAAGAGGATTATAAGTACTAACAAATAAAACACAGCCATCACACACAATCTAATTCATGGTTTAGTTAAACTTTACATCAATAATTTAAGTCTTGAACATTAACAATCCATTAAACAAGTTAAAACCATTCAACAATCATCTATCCTAGGTAGAACAAACAAGTTTAGCTACTCATCACTTTTGGACAGCCATGCATACTTAAGAAAAACATCACAAACATCATCATAAACATTATAAAACTCATTCAAGATCCAAACAATATCAATAACAAGACAAACTATCAAACAATTGCAAAACAATTCAAATCAAAAGACCAAATCAATAGAGTTAGGGTTCTTGAAAGATAAACAAAGTTTATAGATGATTACTTAAGTAATATGGCTGATATTGATGATATATAAAGTCCCTAGCAGCAGCCCCAAGCTTCCTTCTTCCTTCTCCAGCCGCCAAAAGACCACAGCCGTCCTGCTTTCTTCCTTTTTTTCTTCTTTTTTTGCCGGCGGCTGCTGTTCCGATCGGACAGCTTTGGTTGGGGTTAGGGTTTTGTGTATTTCGGGATTAATTGATCAAGAATGGCTGGTAACTTGAGTAATAACTTATTATAATATTATACAAGGCCTCTAAGATGTGGGCTTGGGTCGGGCCTTGATTAAACTTTGAAACTTTGACACTTAAACCCTCCAAGTTCTCTTTTTCTTGCCTTTTTTTCCACATCTTTCCATAACCTACACAAAACATTTCAACTTTGTAAAACTTTGCACTTAACCCCCTAAACTTACATAAATTTGATATTAAATCATTAAAACATTATAAAATTGTAAGGAAATATAAGTGTGTTATTCAACACATCAAACATCCCCACACTTAAGACTTTTTCGTCCCTGAAAAAGATTTTACTGCAGTTGGATCAGAATCGGAAAATCAAAGTCAAATCAAACATATAGGTTAGATTTTAAAGCTCAGAAAAACGCAAAAACCGCGATCATCGATATTGTTGTCCACCTAAACCCATGCCTTAATCTTTACCGGGACAAATAAGATCCGACAATAATATTACTTAGTGGTTTACACAATTAAGACCCGCTTATTTTCTGCTTTTACCGGACCAGACCACCCCAACTTGACTTAAACCTCAAAGTTAGCAGAATTAAAACTTTGTTGCTCAATATTTATGAATAGTTAAGACGATCAAGGGTATTGTTTATCCACCTAAGCTTAAGCATCAAAGTCTCCCAAGCAGCCATTAGATATGATTAAGGTTCAATTATTTATAGCCAGTGCTCCCCATAACATGACATACCCCCGTTATCAAGCAATACCCCAAATCCATAACCATAGGTGAGTATGCAAAATTTTATCTGTATGGCTTACATGTAGCGTGTCCCTTGTGGTCCGTTTCTTAATGGTAATGAGACGCGAGCAAGGGGACCCCACATGACTAACAGCGTGGATGATCAAGTCTGTAGTGTATTTGTACTTTCGTACTGTTGTGATCATGTTTATAGACTTAAAAGGGTTTGCTCTTTGGCTTTATTTTAAATATCCACAACCCCACTTAGGAATTGTGAATACCCAGCTAAATAGATTGCATACAGACCCATGGTCTCCGGACCCGAAGCATCCCATCAATACAGGATTTAAGGTTATAAAATCATACGCCGATGAGGTGTAAAACACTAAACTAGCAGTTTAAGATTTATATCACAGGCTACACGGCATACTCTAACGTTAAACCTACCAAAGCATCATATGATAACATATTCAGATTTTTAAAACTCATGATATTTACAATTTTTCATACCAAAATTTGAGGCTTGAGTATGGCCTGACCTTTCATTGCTTATTTTCCACGGACAAAACGCTTTACCCACAAAAGATTTCCGTTTAACCGCTTTATCAAATTTGCCCTTTCATTTTCAAGGTTGAGCCTTCCGACACATCCCAAGTTAAGTGCGTTTTCTTTTATTTATCTCATATTATTAGTAGTTTGAAAAACCGATTTCCGAATAAAATCATCATCTCCGACTTTAACGCAAAAGAAACTAAAAACAAGGGACATTTTTTCCTTTTTTTTTTTAACTTTTTTAGTATTTTTTTTTTCACAAACTTGAACAACGTACGAAAACGAAAAACAAATGAAAACTTTTTATTTTTTAAAATTTTTTTTAAAATTTTTTTTTTATTTTTATATTTTTTCTACAACTAAGTAAAATAAATTCCCATCCCCACACTTAGAACGAAATCGTCCTCGATGAGAACAAGAAAAAGAAATAAAATAAAATAAAAATAAAACGTAAATCATAAAATTAAAACTTTAAAAAACAGAAATTAAAATAGAGAACGGGTTACTCCCCTGGTTTAGATGCAAATTCTTCATCGGCTGGGTATGACTCAAACGAACGACCGTATAGCATTTCATTCGCGGCCGCAACCTCGGGTGAACCAGTTCCAAAACGCCATCAGAGCTAACATGCGCATAATAATACCTGTAACAACTCAAACTCGCTCGCATTTAGCGGCGTACAAAACAGAAAACAAAAACATAAGATATAAACATATGTTTGTGTTTTTGATTTTTTAATTAATTTTTTTGATTTGATTTTTATTAAATATTTATTATTATTTTTTTTGTATTTTTATGTTTTTATAAATAGAAATAAAACTAAAACAAATAAAAATAGATAATAAAGGGAATCATAATACAAACTCTACAACTCGGGCTGTCTCCCGAGTGATGCATCCATCACGACTAATCCTCGGTGAATGAGTCAAGGTAGAACACCTCGACTGTCTGATCAGTTATCGGCTCTCCAATGTAGTGCTTCAATCTATGGCCGTTCACCTTAAACTTCCCGCTTCGATCTTGTATCTCAATCGTGCCGTACGGGAAAACCTCAGTGACCGTGAACGGTCCCGACCATCGGGATTTCAACTTTCCCGGGAATAACCTCAACCGGGAGTTATACAATAAAACCTTATCCCCACACTTGAACTGCTTATTACCCTTCAGCTTTCTATCATGCAGTTCCTTCGTCCGCTCCTTATACCGAAATGATTGTGCATATGCGTGATCCCGGAGCTCCTCCAACTCGTGCAACTGATGGAAACGTGTACTCTCAGCGACGGATAAATCAAGATTAACCATTTGAAGGGCCCATGAAGCGCGGTGTTCCAATTCAACAGGAAGATGACATGCCTTCCCATAAATCATCTGAAATGGTGTGGAACCAGTCGGAGTCTTGTAGGCTGTACGGAAAGCCCACAGAGCGTCATCTAATTTGTAAGACCAATCCCGACGACTTGAACAAACCGTTTTCTCGAGAATACGTTTAATTCCCCGATTACTCACTTCTACTTGCCCACTGGTCTGTGGGTGGTAGGCGGTCGCAAGCCGGTGGGTGACCCCATAGCGCTGCAACGCCTTCTCCATCTGCGCATTGCAGAAGTGAGTACCTCGATCACTGATCAAGGCCTTCGGGTCTCCAAAACGGGAAAACAAACCTTTTAAAAATCTCACTACAACTCGGGCGTCGTTAGTGGGCAATGCTTTGGCCTCGACCCACTTGGAAACGTAATCAACAGCCACAAGAATGTACTTGTTCCCTCTAGACGACGGGAACGGGCCCATAAAACCGATACCCCAAATGTCAAAAACCTCGCATACCTGAATCGCATTTTGGGGCATCTCATTCCGGGATGAGATATTACCAACACGTTGACATCGGTCACAATTTTTAACAAACTCATGTGCGTCTTTGAAAATATAAGGCCAATAGAATCCAGAATCAAATACCTTCTTCGCTGTCGAACTCGCACCGTGGTGACCTCCTGTCGGTCCCACATGACAATGGCTCAAAATCTGCCATCCCTCCTTTGCATCTACACATAGAAGTGCACAAATCGGTTTTTTTGAAAAAACCGGTTCGGTTAATAACCGGACCGGTTATTAACCGGTTTTTGTTTCTGAAAACCCTAACCGGTCTAACCGGTTAGGACCGGTTTAGAAACCGGTTAGAACCGGTTAATAAACCGGTTTTTTTATTAACCGGTTTTTTAATAACCGGTCTAACCGGTTAACCGGTTTTTTTTTTTTTTTTTTTTTTTTTTTTTTTTTTGGGTTTAGGGTTTGGGGTTTAGGGTTTAGGGTTTAGGGTTTAGGGTTTAGTTTAGGGTTTAGGGTTTAGGGTTTAGGGTTTCGTTGTTAGGATTCTTTGCTTGGAAGATTAAAAACACATAACTTTCATTTATAGCTTTTACATTAAAAATACAAACATTAAATGGTTATCGCATATTCGTAACTCAAAAATACAAACATTAAAGAATGCTTAGACACGATTACATTAACGACTTGCTGTTTCTTACTCATTATTTGCCTCCATATTTGCTGTTTCTTTAACTAATTTTCTTCGCTACCCGATCCCGAGCTATTCCTTAGGTAATCGTCGTACGCGGCTTCTTCATCGGTCATTGGTTGAGTGTGTCCTTGATTGACCTCGTCTTCATACAAGGCCGCCTCATAGTCCATTTCCCCCTCGAGTGAGCGTTGATGTTGTGCCCTATCTAAAGAGTCCAAGTAATCCTTGTAGCAAATCGACATCTCTACAGCTGGTGGAGTGAGTCGAGTCCTCCTAATCGATATAACCCTGCCAGAAACAGAAAAAGCAGACTCCGAAGCTACCGTGGAAGCTTGGACCGTTAGTAAATCTTTGGCCATGGCGGCGAGGATCGGAAACTCATCCTCCTTACCTCTCCACCAAGCCAGCAAATCAAGACTTCTAAATTCTTCCGGAGTCATGTGTTTCACAAAGTTGGTACCACCATACCTTCCAAGTTCACTGCTTGGGGTGTTTACCTTTTGACGTTTACCGGCGTCTTCCCAAATCATGTAGTACATCCCCATTTCAAGGTCGGTTTGGGATTGGGATTGGGCAACAGCTCTTAACGAGTCATGAATTTGGGAAGATGACCCGTATTTTGTAAGGTAAACATCATACATGTTTGCCAAGGTGGTGTTGAAAGCATTCTTTAAAGTTTGGTTATAATAGGGGTTTTGATCGTCGTTTAACTCTAGCTCATCACAAATTTTTTCTATTAAAGCTTCAACACCACCAACATTGATGCAAGGGTTTAACGCAGCAGCACAGGTCAAAACAGCGGGTAGTTCTTGAAAATATTTTCTAAATTTTTCTTTCATTTTTACACCCATATCAAAATAAGGTGCACCCCTACTATGAATTTCACTCAACTTTGTGCACATGACAGCAATTTTTGGTAAAGCAATGGGGCTTGTTGGATAGTAAACCCCGGATAAACTAGTTGTGCAAGATTTAAAAATTTGAAGGACCTCCGTAACGATCTCAATCAATAACCAGTTTCTAGGATCGTACGGTGCACATTTACCCCTATTTGACAAAATTTGATGAAACGCAATTAATGATTCTTTTTGTTGGATGGCTTTCTCAAACATTTCACAAGTCGAGTTCCATCTTGTTGGACAATCCCAATTTGGCCCCAACCATTGACAATTAGCTTCTACACAAAATTTTTTGTATCTTGAAAATGTTGTATTGTTGCTAAAAACATCTCGTAACATTCTTTTAAAATTGTTTCTTTGCGTTTCGATCACGTTTAACCCATCTTGCACGGCCAAGTTGATAATATGTGCAATGCATCGGCTATGAAAAAACGCTCCATCACAAATAGGTTTATACTTTAATTTTAAATGGCCAACCGCGGCCGTATTGTTGGACGCGTTATCAAACGAAATTGAAAAGATTTTATCTTCAATCTTGTATTGTCGAATGACTTTATCCAAGAGTTTAAAAATATTTCTACCCGTGTGCGGGTAATCAAACAATTGAAACGCAACGGTTCGTTTCATCATTTGCCACGACTCGGGGTCAACCCAATGAGCCGTCACACAAATGTATGAGTCGGGCGAACCATTAGGTACCGACCACACATCCGTTGTTAAGTTTACACCAGTTTGTAAGTTTGAAAAGTATGAAATTAGTTCGGATTTAGCGTTTTTCCATGATTTAAGACAGTCTCTTCTAAGGGTCGAACGACTTACGTGTTGGTAGCGTGGTTGAACATACTTTTGCATCATCTCCGTGAATTGAGGGTTGTCGAAGTGGTTGAAAGGAAGTGTTTGTTGAATCACAAAGTTTGAAAACTGTTGACGTACCGCTTCAAGGTCGTACGTAAACACCGTTCCTTGATTCGTCATCTCCGGCTGCGAACTACTTCCCGATTCGTCCTTCAAGGCCTTGCAAAAGGGCCTTTGTACATGCGCTTTTAAAGTGGAGTTTGCATCTTTGCCATAAAACTTCAAACAATGTTTGCATCGAGCTTTTTGGCTACCGTTAGACATTTCGCATAGGTCGAAATGTTGCCAAACATCTTGGTTTCGTTTCGTGGGGATGACCCGAACGACCGTTTCTCCCGTGTTCGAGGCACCCATGTTGACCGATGAAGCAGCACTTTGGGAGGCCATGATAATCGACTACGAATTAAGAGTGGTATACTCGAGTATGAAATAAACGACTACGAAATAAGAGCGTATGGAGTGGTAATGTGGTATAATTGAGCGTGAGATAACAAAATAATCGCGTATGAAATAAACGTTTAGAGCGTTTGGAGTTGTATAATCGAGTGTGATCTAACCAATACCCAACCTAAACTATATATAGATGTTTGTGGGGGTAAAATGGTAAAAAAAAGAAAAAAAAAACGGTCAAAAAATAAAAAAAAACGGCTATATAGCCGTTTTCCAACGGTAAAAAACCGGTTTTAAACCGGTTAACCGGTTATAAAAAAAACCGGTTAACCGGTTTTTTTATAACGGTAATAAACCGGTTTATAAAAAAACCGGTTAACCGGTTTTTTTATAACCGGTTATAAAAAAAAACCGGTTTCTTTTATAACCGGTTTCAAAACCGGTTTTGCCTCTAAAACTTAAAACCGATATACAAACCGGCGGTTTGTAAACCGGTCAAACCGGTTTTTAAAAAACCGGTTTTTTTAAAAACCGGTTTCCGGTTTAAACCGCCAAACCGGTTCGGGAACCGGTTTTTTTGAACACCTCTATCTACACATCTCCTAATTAACTAATCAGCACCAACACGGAAAAGATACGGGTCGTCCCATAGGTAGAACTTAACATCAGCAAAGAATTTCTTCTTTTGCTGGTAAGACATCTTCGGGAGGTATCCATCAGCAAGATAGTTTGCGAAGTCAGCGAACCATGGAAAACCCTCCTCCTGTGCCTTAACGAACATGAGACTTTCTGTCGGAAAACGGTCGTTGATCCTGCCCCCCGAATCTCCTAACTCAGCACCTTCTAGACGTGAAAGATGATCGGCCGCAACATTCTCGGCACCCTTTTTATCACGGATCTCAATATCAAACTCTTGAAGCAACAGGATCCAACGGATAAGACGAGGTTTGGCGTCCTGCTTGCTGAAGAGATAACGAATAGCCGCATGATCCGTATAAACAATCATTTTGGACAAAACCAGATATGACCTAAATTTGTCGAAAGCGAACACCACAGCTAAAAGCTCCTTTTCGGTGGTGGTATAGCTTTCCTGTGCGCCGTTTAAGGTCCGGCTCGCATAGTAGATCGGATGGAAATATTTATCCTTCCGTTGTCCAAGAACTGCTCCGACTGCGAAGTCGCTCGCGTCACACATCAACTCGAATGGTGACGACCAGTCGGGAGCAAGCATGATCGGGGCGTTAACGATTTTGTCTTTTAGAAGATCAAACGCCTCGATACACTGCTCGGAAAAAACAATTGGAGCATCCTTCTCCAAAAGTTTGGTCATGGGTCTCACGATTTTAGAGATATCTTTAATGAACCGGCGGTAAAACCCGGCATGACCTAGAAAACTACGAATGGATCTCACAGAGGTGGGTGGGGGAAGATTAGAAATGGTCTCGACCTTCGCTTTGTCAACCTCTATCCCCGCACTCGAGATCCGATGTCCCAGAACAATGCCCTCACGAACCATAAAATGACACTTCTCCCAGTTAAGGACTAGGTTGGTATCAACGCAACGGGACATCATCCTCTCAAGATTAGATAAACAATAATCGAAGGAACTCCCAAATATGGAAAAATCGTCCATGAATACCTCCATGGAGTCCTCGATCATATCATGGAAAATGGCCACCATACACCTCTGGAATGTGGCTGGAGCGTTACACAGTCCGAACGGCATACGTTTGTAGGCAAACGTACCGTAAGGGCAGGTGAAAGTGGTTTTCTCCTGGTCATCGGGAGCTATGGGAATCTGGAAATACCCGGAGAAACCATCCAAGAAGCAGTAGTACTGCTGACCCGCTAAACGCTCCAACAATTGATCAATGAATGGGAGAGGAAAGTGGTATTTCCTGGTGGCATCATTCAGTCGGCGATAGTCGATGCAGACTCGCCATCCCGTCACAATCCTCGTGGGGATAAGCTCGTTCCTCTCATTGGTGACGACAGTCATGCCACCCTTTTTAGGAACCACTTGGACTGGACTCACCCAAGCACTATCAGAAATGGGGAAAATGATCCCCGCATCAAGGAGTTTAATGATCTCCTTCTTTACGACCTCTTGCATTTTCGGATTGAGCTGCCGTTGCGGCTGGACGACAGTTTTGAAATTTTCCTCCATGAGGATTTTATGAGTGCAAAACGAAGGGTTGATACCCTTGATGTCGATAATCTTCCGTGCAATTGCCTCTTTGTGCTCTCGTAGCACCCTCAACAACTTCTCCTTCTCGACCTCCGTCAAAGCAGATGCAATGATAACTGGAAGCTTCCTCTCTTCATCTAAAAATGCGTACTCAAGATGGGCAGACAGATCCCTAAGCTCTAAGGAGGAAGGAGGGCTCTCGACCGAAGGTCGGTCCATCGGATCGTCTCGTACGATCTTAGTAGACACGCCAGATTCAGGGGTATGCGACTCGGTGTCGTCATCTAAGGACTGATTGGTTACGGCAACCATTTCAATCTCCGGAATCTCCCTATCGAGAATCTGGGTGTCGGAGGCAGATCCTCCACAAATTTCGCTGAGAAACTCCCCAACATGCTCCATGATGGTATCGATGAAGTATAAGGAGTCATCAGCAGACTTGGGGTGTTTCAGTGACTGTCGAACGTCAAAGGTGACGTTCTCATCCCCAACTCTCAGAATTAACTTACCCTCGCAGACGTCGATCAACGCCTGTGCAGTGGCAAGGAATGGTCGGCCTAAGATAAGTGGGACACTATCATCATCGTTCATGTACATGATGACAAAGTCCACCGGGAAGATGAACTTGTCGACACGAACTAGCATGTTCTCGACCACCCCTCGGGGGTATTTCACAGAACGATCAGCAAGCTGGATACTCATACGAGTAGACCTCGGCTCGCCTAAACCCAACTTGCGATACACGGAATACGGCATGAGATTAATACTGGCACCAAGATCTGCCAGTGCATGAACAACCGTATTATCACTCAAGATGCAGGGAATCGTGAAACTCCCAGGATCGGACATCTTTTCCGGTAACTTTCTCTGCAAAACTGCAGAGCAACCAGCACTCAGCGGGATGGAAGAGACCTCAGCTAACTTCTCCTTATTAGAAAGAATATCCTTAAGGAACTTTGCATATTTCGGCATTTGAGTTAGTGCCTCAAGGAATTGAATGTTAAGGTGAAGTTGCTTCAGGAGATCAAGAAATTTAGTGTTCTGCTCCTCGTCTCTATCCCTGCGAACTCTCCCGGGAAATGGGAGTCTAGGTTTGTAGACTCTCGGTGGTGTGCTGGGTAATGGCTGGTCCTCGGCCTGTGCTGTACTTCCTGGGCTTCGTCTCTGATGCACCTTGGCCGGTGGAGACTCCATCTGAATCTCCTCGTCTACCTGCTCCTCTACATCTACCGCAGGCCCCTGATTCACTGGCTTACTACATGCCCCTGCACCGCTCCTCGTCGTCACCGCCTTCGAGAAGGCCTTCGGATTCTGCTCAGTGTTACTCGGAAGTGTACCTGGCGGCCTCTCATTCTGACGATTCGCTATCTCTCCCATCTGCCTCTCAAGATTTTGAATTGACACCCCCTGATTTCTCATGAATGACTCGTGTTCCCGAAATTTCTCTTGAGTCTCTTTGTGACGGGAATCCTCTCGAGTCATAAGCTGCGACAGCATGTGAGTCTGCTGTGACATCATCTCCTCTAGTGTGGGCTTCTTCTCCCCACCACTCGCTCCTTCACCGGAATCCTGGAATAGACTCTGACGCGGCTGGAAGCTGGAATGATTTCCGTTCCTCCAGTTAGGATTTTGGTTACCTCTCCAACCCGAATTATAAGAATTAAAAGAATTAGGGTTTCGGTTCGGATTGTTAACATATTCTACAACCTCCTCCTGGAAACCTACGGGGCATTGAACGGTATCGTGTCCCCCTCTGCAGATCTCGCATAACTTACTTTTTACCTGCAGGTCCTTCACAATCTTCGCTAACGCCTCAACCTGTGCTGCGAGGGCGGTGTTCGTGTCGACTGAATGTATGCCGCGTGATAACGCGTCGACGGTTTTGGTGCTCTTAGAAGGTGGTCGCTGGTATCCACTCATGGTTAAACCGTTAAATAAGGCAATGCACTCATCGGTATCCTTTGTCGTCAATAAGTTGCCTCCTGCAGCAGTGTCAAGCATATTCTGAGTCGCGTAAGTCACTCCGTTATAGAACTTTTCAACAACCGCCCAGTCCTGCAAGCCGTGGTTCGGACATAAAGCAAGTAGGTTTTTGAATCTCTCCCACGCCTCGTAGAAACTCTCAGTGTCCTCCATCTGGAAAGAATGAATCTGGTTACGCAAACGAGCGGCCTTAGCCGGAGGATCGTATTTTTGCAGGAACTGGGTCTGCATGGCGGCCCAAGTAGAAATGGATCCCTGTGGGAGGGACTCAAGCCACAGACTCGCCTGATCAACGAGTGAGAACGGAAAGATGCGGAGTTTGATGGCGTCTTCGGATACGTTGGCAAGATGAAACGTGTCGCAAATACGTACGATGCGAGTGAGATGTGAATGCGGGTTTTCGTGGAGCAACCCGTGAAATTGAGCAGAATAGGAAATGGTGTTCAGAACGTTCGATGGAATCTGCCAGGTTGTTTGAACTCCTATAGCTGGTGGAGCAATGCTGGATCTCGCGCCAGCATCGATCGGACGGGCCCGGTCGGCGACTGTCCTCCTCGGTGGTGCGTCGGCCATAATCCTATCCCTAACGACGGGTTCAGATAAAGTAGGAGAAGAGAATGTATTACCGACGGATGTAGATGAACTAGAAGACGGTTTTGTACGACGTCTCTCAAGAAGCTCTCTCTCTGGTTCGGGAAATCCTTCAACTTCTGGTGGTCCTAGAGATCGATTACGTCACATACAACTATTAAAATAAATAAAAGAAATATTAATTAACTAAACTATTTTAAACTAACAAACAAAACAATCAAGAAAGACAAGTAGTAACAAAGCAAAGTCTTAACTCGAGTCGTTCTTAATACGCCTCTAACTGTGTCCCCGGCAACGGCGCCAAAAACTTGATGTGTGAAAATGTATAATAATAATAAAGAACGAATCACAATAAAGTTTTAAATTTATAAAAACGAAAATCCTATAGAAACCACACAAAACCGGCAAGTGTACCGATCATAAATAGTATAGCATCAAGAAAGTCCGGATGTCGAACTCAAAGACACGTGAAAACGTTTATAATTAAGAAAACTCTAACCAAGACTTACCAAAATAATATTTATTTAATTTTAAGATTTTATTTAACTACTTAAATTAATTTAACTAAACGAAAACGTTTGACAAAACACTTTTAGAAAACTTTGATTTAAATTCAATATGTAAAAACGTCTACCTAGGAATGAATCATGTTGACAGAAATAACAAGACAACGGATTGAAAATGTTCAAGACACCGGTTATAAAAGATGACACAACCAAAACTTGTTTAAGAAAGTCAAATTACCTCTCAGTCTCTCTAACAAACTTTAACTTATTTTAGTTGATTTTAAATAACAAACCGGAAAAATAATTATTAACGTGTTAAAAAATCGACTCTCCTCTCGGTCTCCTCGACACACTATCCTAATGGAGACGAATACTACGCAACCAAGGATAGAGGAACAATTTAACTTAACCCAAATTAAACCAACTAATTGCACATAAACACTCAAACTTGACAAGACAAAAACCCGCTCTCGCGCGGTCTTAATTCTAACAAGTAAAAGCAATGAGACAATATTACTTCTTATCACCTCTCGGTCTCAAAGAAGGTGTATTTTAACTGATTTTAGATGATATATTACCCACTTATCCCTACGGTTGTACTTCCCGCAAATAAACCCAAAACACCAAGTAAAGAGCTTAACAAGCAATCAATTAATCAAAACCGATTCAATTAACTAATGCAAGAGGATTATAAGTACTAACAAATAAAACACAGCCATCACACACAATCTAATTCATGGTTTAGTTAAACTTTACATCAATAATTTAACTCTTGAACATTAACAATCCATTAAACAAGTTAAAACCATTCAACAATCATCTATCCTAGTTAGAACAAACAAGTTTAGCTACTCATCACTTTTGGACAGCCATGCATACTTAAGAAAAACATCACAAACATCATCATAAACATTATAAAACTCATTCAAGATCCAAACAATATCAATAACAAGACAAACTATCAAACAATTGCAAAACAATTCAAATCAAAAGACCAAATCAACAGAGTTAGGGTTCTTGAAAGATAAACAAAGTTTATAGATGATTACTTAAGTAATATGGCTGATATTGATGATATATAAAGTCCCTAGCAGCAGCCCCAAGCTTCCTTCTTCCTTCTCCAGCCGCCAAAAGACCACAGCCGTCCTGCTTTCTTCCTTTTTTTCTTCTTTTCTTGTCGGCGGCTGCTGTTCCGATCGGACAGCTTTGGTTGGGGTTAGGGTTTTCTGTATTACGGGATTAATTGATCAAGAATGGCTGGTAACTTGAGTAATTAACTTATTATAATATTATACAAGGCCTCAAAGATGTGGGCTTGGGTCGGGACTTGATTAAACTTTGAAACTTTGACACTTAAACCCTCCAAGTTCTTTTTTTCTTGCCTTTTTTTCCACATCTTTCCATAACCTACACAAAACATTTCAACTTTGTAAAACTTTGCACTTATCCCCCTAAACTTACATAAATTTGATATTAAATCATTAAAACATTATAAAATTGTAAGGAAATATAAGTGTGTTATTCAACACATCAAGCACCATCACCATCGTCCCGTAACGCACCACCACCGCTGTCTCGTAACGTCTCCACCATCGTCGTCCCGTAACACCATCACCATCGCCGTCCCCGTTCTTCACCACCACCGTCGCATTCCTCAACACCATCAACCTCATCGTTAAAAGGTACTTTCCGGCCAGATCTGTGACTTTCCGGCCATATATTATTATTATTACAGCGTCTTATTATTATTATTATTATTATTGTTATTATTATTATTATTATTATTATTTTTATTATTATTATTATTACTACAACATATTATTATTTTAATTAATTAATTATTATTATTATTATTATTATTATTATTATTATTATTATTATTATTATTATTATTATTATTATTATTATTATTATTATTATTATTTATTATATTAAAGGTGGAGAATGAGAATGAGGATGAGGTGGAGATGGAGATTGAGTATGAGCAGGCGCAGCAGCAGGGGCAGGTACCGAGGCCAGTAGAGGGTGATGATATACTTGTTGAGTACCCACATCTACAGTTTCAGGCTAATACCAACCATTCCAAAAGGTATTTGCACCTCTGACGGATGACCCCACGTTACAACATGGTCATCTGTTTGTCATTTTTACGGGATTGTGACGCAGACCGTCGAGCGGAAGAGTACGTTGTCGCGGATACGCTGTTGAGTCGATGCTTCAATATGCTTCACTCAGCGCACCGAGAGCTCACACTGAAAGTGTACTCTACCATACGTGTTAGGTACGTATTTTTTTATTAAATTAATTTATATAATTGTTTTATATAATATTATATACTATTTATATTATATTATATTAATATTGTATTATATTGATATAGGCCGCGTGCGGCGGGTACGGTTGAGATACCGATGAGGCAGCCAGGTGCCGATACTCGTCGTTCTAAGATTTTTTTTTCATATGTTTGGGAACGAGATTCACCTGTCTATGGAGGAGTTTGCCATTGCACTCGGTTTATACACATCGGCGGAGGTATGGCTTCCGCTTTACACAGATAGCATCCACCCGTTACCGGACGACGACTTACGGGTCTGTTGAGGGGCGATTAGCGATGTGCCTTTTGGGTCTACGGCTACGAAAGCCAGGGTCTCCGATATCAAGGACCCGTTGTACCGGTATGTTAAATATATTATTATCATTTATATTATATTTTTATATATTATATTATATTATGTTATATTATATTATATCACACAGGTATCTTGTTCGCCTTATTACCTCGTCTGTCAGGGGTCGTGCGAAGGGCGGGGAGCATTGTCATCTTCGTGATCTGTTTTTTTTTTTGCGGTGCCTGCTGACCCACACGCACTGCAACCTCGCACGAGTTTTTGCAGATTATTTTGTCGGTTACTACCACCGACAGTGGCATGCAAAATCGTTGGGTGGCCCGTACGTCACCCAGCTTGGGATTTCGTTGGGCTACATAGATCAGCTAGCTGATGTACGTATCCCAGCGATCGGTCTGCGCCCGCTGAATCGCCCCTGCTGTGCGATCATGCATATCGTGAAGTCGTTTCGAGGGCATGATGGTAAGCCGGTAGACCGACTCGTGTCGGGCCAGTCGGCACGCGCTGCTTACGTCCCGGTGCCTTTAGTCGAGCCTGCCCCGATAGCAGCGGCGGAGGTCCAGGTTGTTGACCAGCCTGTCGACGAGGAGGAGGACACAGGTGGGGACGCGGATGCTGATGCTGATGTTGACGCACATGAGGTACATGTTTATATTATTGTTTAATTTTTACTTTTAATTCATCTATTTTATTAATTAGTTATTGTTTTGATATTAGCCACCGCCACAGCACGTCCCCCGCACTTATCGCACAGTGCATTTGGATGCCGGCACTGACGCCAGGTTACAGATCATAGAGCGGGGGATGCTAGAGATGTAGCGGGTGCAGTTGGAGATGCAGCGGTTTAGCTGGAGATTCAGCGTCAGACTGGCTGGATCGTCAGTTACCTCGGTCTCGCTCAGCGTGGGGTACCGCCTCCACCTACTTTTGACCACGAGGCGAGAACGTCGGGCGTTAAACGCGGACGGGGGTGACGACGTGGACGAAGACAGTCAGGGATCAGGCGTCAGACGGAGGGTCGACGACCACGTCGATTTTCATGATGCGGCGTTTACGGCCGCCGACATCGACGATACCCCGTATTTATAGTTTGTGTGTATTTTGTTTTATTATGTAAAAACTTGATATTTTTGTATATAATATTGTTTTGCTTTGGTGTATATACGTGTTTATTGTTTTGGTAAAAAAAAATTGTTACTAAAGCTTTGTATATAATAATGTTTATTGTTTTTAAAAATTTATTACATAAAAACAATAAAAAAAAGGAAACAAAAAAATGAAGACATAAAAAGAAAAGAAAAAAACATAAAAAATAAACTAAAAAAATATAATAAGACAAAAAATGGGTTTTTCTAAGAACACCCCTTAATAGGCGGCATATAGTGCTATAGGCTGCCTATTAAGGAGTTTTTTAGAAAAACTCAAGGTGCCTCTAACATTTCCCAACTCAAATGCAATATGTACTTTGCGAAATATATGAAACTAAATTCATATAAATGCTAAATTATCGAAATTGAACGAATAAGTATTCCTTCAATACTTTCGATCGTTAATATATATTCATGATTGAAATTTAGTCTATAATAAGATGTTAAAATAGTAGTGACTGATGACTAGTCAATAACATAAGTAGCATAAAATTAGTAACCGATGGTTTAATCCCTATTGCACTTTTTTTTAAATTTTTTAATTGAAATTTAGTCTTAAATCAAGCACCAAAATATTAGCGACAAACAGATTATTACACCAACATCAGTCACATAAAAATTTCTCTGGAACTTTTAGTAACTGATATCTGAGTTTTAAAAATTATGTATTCGAGATTGATATATAAGTTGTTGATACGTCTCATCAAATTTTAAAACCTGTGAAATATAATCGTTGACTGAAATTCAGTCTTTAATCATTTTATATACATAAGGATGTTCACAACTGAATATCAATCCTCAATTCAATCCATCCTGGGAGTACTAAGAGTGGATTTTAGTCTTTAATACGATATTTCCACGTTAGAGAGTAAAGACTAGTCTCTTTACATTTACACCACTTTACATCATGTATTTGTGACTGAAATTCATTTGCTAATAATTTTTTTCTTTAAAGGGTTGTATTGGATAGACATATTTGTGACTGAAATTCAGTCTTAAATAACGAGACAGGATATTAGCGACTGATTATCAGTCACCAACATTAGTCACATAATAATCAGTCCCCAATATTATTAGTAACTAATAAATCAACCCTAAATAGTATGTATTTAAGACTGATATATCAGTCCCTAATAGTTTAGTCTTAGATGATCACATTTCTTATACCTGATCTACTCTAGGGTTTAATTTCATGGCTAACCGTTCATAAAAACATAGACTTTAAAAATCAAGAACATACATTTACTCGTTTTTAGGTTACGGTTTAGCTTGGTTATGAACTACAATCTTGTATCTTGATTGTATATCAAAGATTTATCAAGATTTAGGCTAGGTTTTGATCTTGGATCCTCTTCTTCTTCTCACGGCTTTAAGGAAGGGTTTGTGTGCGTGTTTGAGTGTGTAGAGATTAAGATGGATAAGTTGGATGGAAATGAAAAGGATTAGGGTTTAAGGGGTATTTATACTCCCTTAAGCCCATGGACCTAAGACCCATCTTTGCTTTTTGGTCCATAACTCATTCCATCTAACTAGCCTACTTATCCTTTCATAATTTTATTAATTCTTTATTATTTTTCTACTAATCCGAGTAAACTATTACACCATAATTAAATAATGTATTAAATATTATTCTAGGAAATTTCGGGATGTTACAACACTTGTTTTTGGCCGAAAACACTTGTTTTAAGCCGAAAATGATCAGAATATATCAAAACCACTATAGAAATTTGCCGAGAACCCTCAAATCAACCCAAGAACTAATTATATTGGCCGAAAACTAGAGGATCAGTTGATTTTAGTAACAACTGATTCCCTAAATTAGTGGATTTGAATAATTTCCAAAGATAATACAATATTTGACCAAAGCAACCTTTTTCCTTCTTCTCCGATTGACAACTTGCCGGAAAAACACCCACACCACCAAACACACTTAGATCTTGAATCCGTTGATATCAAACCGAGCCTTGAATGGTTCAAAAGGCTCTGATACCAATTCTAAGTCCAGTTATTGGATCTTTCAATATGATATCAACAATCTCAATATTATTGCGGAATATAACGTAAGGTGATTCAAGATAAACAAGTATAATACATAAAGAACACGAGAAGATGCTTCGAAACACACGTTTGATTAACGCAGGGTGCTTAAGCACTAGGTTACACAAAACAAACGTTCACCCACAATGATATGAACAACCATTAAACCCTATACAAGATATCTATATTTAGGGGAAACACACAACGTAGCCCAACATAAAGCCCAAGCCCACCGAGATCACAAGGAGATCTCGGTTTACATACATACATCCAAACACGAATTACATTAAGCTATAACTAAGTACAAACCAACTAAAGGTAGACCCAACACTAACCTCATTTTAACCAAAATTCATGTTTTGGAGTGAATAATTTACAAAGACCTGACGAATCCCGGAGATCTAACCATCGTATCGGTCTCAAACTTTAACAAAGTGTTCATCGCATATAAATAAATATTTTTATCAATCGGATCTTTGATCAGAGGGTGGGAAGTCTAGTTCAAGGAAACCATAACAGTGGAAAAGTGAGTTTTCCGGCGACTGTAGCGTCATATTCCAGAGGCAGCAATGGGTGGCGTTGGTAGATCTTGGTGACTCGGTCGTATGGCCTCTTGAATCACTCATTTCCGAGTTCGTTTGATATAGTTTCGGGCTATTCGAGTGATTTCGAACATAAACCTCAAAGGTACGTTTCTATTAAAAAGGCTTACTTTTCATGTACGGAATTTCATGAAACTTGGTATGAGGATAGACAGGGTCACAATTATTGATAAAGTAATGGACTTGTGAGTAAATGGGTTAGTTGGTCAGGTTCGGGTAAAATGAGTAGTGTTCGGTTCGTGAAAAAAATGAGTAAACGAAGTCGGTTTTGCGCGAAATTTCAAAGGGAAGTAAATAAGGTTGAAACAAGAAAACATAAACTTTCCATTAAACGATTTATTGGGTGCGATTCGGGACAAATGGGTGACGTTCGGACGATTAATGGAACAAGTGGGTAAGGTTGTTAAGACCCAGAACTCGTCATATTGGTAAAGTGGATCATAAGGGGTTGAAAGAAAACGTTATAACGAATGGGTAGGAAAACATGATTAGATTCTTTTAAATACTCGATTCGATTCGTTTGGAATACTCAATTTGATTCTTTTGTAATACTCGATTCGATTCGTTTAGAATACTCAATTGGATTTGTTTGTAATATTTGATTCGATTCATTTGTAAGAACTCGATCCGATTCTTTTGGAATACTCTATTTGATTCATTTGTAATACTCGATTCGATTCGTTTATAATACTCGATTTGATACGTTAGAATACTCGATTTGATTTAGGATAGTAATCCAGTAACCAAATTTAAATAGTTATTAGCCTAGGCAGCAAGACTTAAATGAAAGTAGTTAATTAGCACCTATATCTGTTAAACAGTTAACCGTACCCAGCTTAAGAGAGGTGCTACAATAAATTCCAAAAGAAACAAGATCAATGCGAGTTTCTAGCCCCTTTCACTGTTTATGTTTTCGTGGCTATGTGCATACTCCTTTGTGATTAGTTAATACACTTACCTTAAGTGGTAAGTGTATGCTATATGAATGTTTTATGAATGAACATGAATGGTATAGAAATGTTAAAACAAATGTAGAAAGGGTTAGGAGTATGTATGTGTGTGTGTGTATATATATTACATTAGAATACATATAAGCACCTTTTCACATTCCACTCTCTCTTCATAAAACACCTTTAAATTAAATGCTTATTTAACCCTATGGCAAGTTTCTCAGCAACTATCCCGGCGAAGGCTCACAATCCAGCTCATTCATTTAACCCATTGGTTACCAGCTTTAAAAATCATTCAAGGTTGTTCTCACCTTCAATTACATTAGATCCAATTACTCTTCCTCTACCTTACGCAATAGAAGACATAATCACGACTCTTCAGTTACACATTAATAATTCTGATGTATTCAAGAACTTCCCTCCATTCATAAATCAAATTGAAACCATATGTTGTCTACTCAATCCGAAACCCAAAAGTACAATTCTTAATCTCTAACTGCTAAACAGATTAATATTTTCCCTACACTGGATTCTGATCGTTTTTGTTGTTGATAACAACATGTGATTAACATATTTATCCAGGAAGATAGGGGTATTAGGTTCATTCACGTATTAGGTTTAGTTTTGCATGGTTTTGTAATTGCTTATATCTATTTTGAAGTACAGTCGCTTATGGTTCTCTAACAGTTTAAACTCATCTCCAACAGGTATGTCTTTATCTTGATTTATGAATTTTACAAATTCTTTTGGGAATTCAACTTCTTTATATGGGTTTACAGGGTTAGTTAGTTATATAGGCCAGGTTATGGGTGTTCTTCTTGAAATAAGTCACGCTTTTACTTTTTTTGCCCATTGTATTTTTCAATCAAGATTTGGGTGTGGAGTGACCTAGATGTGTATATTTTGTTCATGATCTACAAATACATATATTTCAACAACTTTTATGATTTTGTTTATAATCAATTATAAAGAAAAGATTTCAATAATCACGTTCGAATGATTTCCTTTTACGTTATCTTTTATCTTTTACGTTAGCTTGTAGGTGGCCGAAGAGGCTTATTGGATGGTGACATAATTTCAAATTTCAGCTCCAAAAACATATGGATCAATCATTGTTAGGGGTTAAAACGAGTCGAACCTAGCCCAAGCTCGAGCTCTATTAGATTCAAGCTTTTTTTCTATAATTTGAGTTCGCCATTTGTGTTGTTTTCCCAAGCTTGGGCACGACTCGTTTGTTACTTGTTACCTTATTTGTATACGTTTTTTTGCTCGATGAGATCTTTGTAAAATTGTATGCTACTTATTAACTAATTCAAGCTTTGTGTGTATTTTGTACAGTTCGAGAAGTATGAATCAAATTAGCATCTGATAGGTAACACCGTCATACAAAAACATTAGCTTGCAGGTGGCCGAAGAGGGTTATTGGATGGTGACATAATTTCAATTTCGTCTCAAAAAACGTATGAATCAATCATTTTTAGGGGTTAAAACAAGCCGAACCGAGCACGAGCTTGACTAAGCTCGAGCTATATTTGATTCAAACACTTTTTCTATAGCTTGAGTGCGCCTCATGTGTTGTTTTCCCAAGCTTGAGTTCGACTCGTTTGTTGGTTATTAACTAATTTGTATACCTTTTTTTGCTCGATGAGATCTTTGTAAAATTGTATGCTACTTATTAACTAATTCAAGTTCTGTGTTTATTTTGTACAACTCGAGAAGCATGAATCAAATTAGCATCTGATAGGTAACACCGTCATAAAAAAACATTAGCTTGCAGGTGGCCGAAGAGGTTTATTGGATGGTGACATAATTTCAATTTACGGTTCCAAAAACATATGGATCAATCAATGTTAGGGGTTAAAACGAGTCGAACCTAGCCCAAGCTCGAGCTTTATTAGATTCAAGCTCTTTTTCTATAATTTGAGTCCGCCTCTTGTGTTGTTTTCCCAAGCTTGGGCTCGATTCGTTTGTTACTTATTTACTAATTTGTATATGTTTTTTTGCTTGATGAGATCTTTGTAAAATTGTATGCTACTTATTAACTAATTCAAGCTTTGTGTGTATTTTGTACAGTTCGAGAAGTATGAATCAAATTAGCATCTGATTGGTAACACCGTCATACAAAAACATTAACTTGCAGGTGGCCGAAGAGGGTTATTGGATGGTGACATAATTTCAATTTCGTCTCAAAAAACGTATGAATCAATCATTGTTAGGGGTTAAAACAAGCCGAACCGTGCACGAGCTTGACTAAGCTCGAGCTCTATTCTATTCAAGCTCTTTTTCTATAGCTTGAGTTCGCCTCATGTGTTGTTTTCCCAAACTTGATTTCGACTCGTTTGTTGGTTATTAACTAATTTGAATACCTTTTTTTGCTCGATGAGATCTTTTTAAAATTGTATGCTACTTATTAACTAATTCAAGTTCTTTGTTTATTTTGTACAACTCGAGAAGTATGAATCAAATTAGCATCTGATAGGTAACACCGTCATACAAAAACATTAGCTTGCAGGTGGCCGAAGAGGTTTATTGGATGGTGACACAATTTCAATTTTCGGCTCCAAAAACATATGGATCAATCAATGTTAGGGGTTAAAACGAGTCGAACCTAGCCCAAGCTCGAGCTTTATTAGATTCAAGCTCTTTTTCTATAATTTGAGTCCGCCTCTTGTGTTGTTTTCCCAAGCTTGGGCTCGACTCGTTTGTTACTTATTAACTAATTTGTATACATTTTTTTGCTCGATGAGATCTTTGTAAAATTGTATGCTACTTATTAACTATTTCAAGCTTTGTGTGTATTTTGTACAGTTCGAGAAGTATGAATCAAATTAGCATCTGATAGGTAACACCGTCATACAAAAACATTAGCTTGCAGGTGGCCGAAGAGGCTTATTGGATGGTGACATAATTTCAATTTCGTCTCAAAAAACGTATGAATCAATCATTGTTAGGGGTTAAAACAAGCCGAACCGAGCACGAGCTTGACTAAGCTCGAGCTCTATTCGATTCAAGCTCTTTTTCTATAGCTTGAGTTCGCCTCATGTGTTGTTTTCCCAAGCTTGAGTTCGACTCATTTGTTGGTTATTAACTAATTTGTATACCTTTTTTTGCCCGATGAGATCTTTGTAAAATTGTATGCTACTTATTAACTAATTCAAGTTATGTGTTTATTTTGTACAACTCGAGAAGTATGAATCAAATTAGCATCTGATAGGTAACACCGTCATACAAAAACATTAGCTTGCTGGTGGCCGAAGAGGTTTATCGGATGGTGACTTAATTTCAATTTTCGGCTCCAAAAACATATGGATCAATCAATGTTAGGGGTTAAAACGAGTCGAACCTAGCCCAAGCTCGAGCTTTATTAGATTCAAGCTCTTTTTCTATAATTTGTGTCCGCCTCATGTGTTGTTTTCCCAAGCTTGAGTTCGACTCGTTTGTTGGTTATTAACTAATTTGTATACCTTTTTTTGCCCGATGAGATCTTTGTAAAATTGTATGCTACTTATTAACTAATTCAAGTTCTGTGTTTATTTTGTACAACTCGAGAAGTATGAATCAAATTAGCATCTGATAGGTAACACCGTCATACAAAAACATTAGCTTGCAGGTGGCCAAAGAGGGTTATTGGATGGTGACATAATTTCAAATTTCGGCTCCGAAAACATATGGATCAATCATTGTTAGGGGTTAAATTGAGCCGAACCGAGCACGAGCTCGACTAAGCTCGAGCTCTATTCGATTCAAGGTCTTTTTCTATTGCTAGAGTTCGCCTCTTTTGTTGTTTTCCCAAGCTTGGGCTCGACTCGTTTGTTACTTATTAACTAATTTATATACTTTTTTTGCTCGATTAGATCTTTGTAAAATTGTATGCTCGATAGGTACTCTGTTGTATATACTTAAAACTAAATTAAAATACCTATTTCTTATTAAGTTGTGATTAATTATGTGTGTATTTTGTAAAGTTCGAGAAGTTTGAATCAAATTAGCATCGGATAGGTAACACCGTCATACAAAAACATTATCTTGCAGGTGGCCGAAGAGGGTCATCGGATGGTGATATAATTTCAATTTTCAGCTCCAAAAACATATGGATCAATCATTGTTAGTGGTTAAAACGAGCCGAACCAAGCCCGAGCTCGACTAAGCTCGAGCTCTATTCGATTCAAGCTCTTTTTCTATAGCTTGAGTTCGCCTCTTGTGTTGTTTTCCCAAGCTTCGGGTCGACTCGTTTGTTACTTATTAACTAATTTGTAAACGTTTTTTTTGCTCGATGAGATCTTTGTAAAATTTTTATCCTCGATGGGTACTTTGTTGTATACACTTAAAACTAAATTAAAATACCTATTTCTTATTAAGTTGTGATTAATTCCATTTGTATTTTGTATAGTTTGAGAAGTATGAATCAAATTAGCATCTAATAGGTAACACCGTCATACAAAAACATTAGCTTGCAAGTGGCCGAAGAGGGTCATCGGATGGTGACATAATTTCAATTTTCGGCTCCAAAAACATATGGATCAATCATTGTTAGGGGTTAAAACGAGTCGAACCAAGCCCGAGCTCGACTAAGCTCGAGCTCTATTCGATTCAAGCTCTTTTTCTATAGTTTGAGTTCGCCTCTTGTGTTTTTTCCCAAGCTTGGGCTCGACTCTTTTGTTAATTATTAACTAATTTGTATACGTTATTTTGCTCGATGAGATCTTTGTAAAATTGTATGCTACTGTTGATTGAAAATTAATCATTGTTGGAATTGTTTGGTGGTATGAATGGAGATCATCAATTTAGGAATTTATCCATTGAGGGTTTGTGTGAATGAAAATGATGAATGTTTGAGTGAATAAAAATGGTGGAAGGTTTGAGTAAATAAACATGAAGGGTTTATGGTATTTATGTGTAACAAATTACCTATTAATCTTTTTGATTCTCCAACGGTAAAGTGGATTGGAATTGACTATTTCCACTAGAAAGAATATTGTGCATTTAATTGTACAAAGCTATCAAACGATTAAAAAACATATTCTATGTAGCAAACTCTAGTCATGAAATGAAGCTCAATACATTAATTGCACCGATGGATTGCCGTTCTTTTACCATAACCTAATTTATCTTTGCCAGGAAGTGCCAAGACCTCACTCATGTTTTATAGGGCTATCATAAGATGTTGTACACGTCACGATAAGACACGACAAGATAAAACACGAAGGCACGTGGTACTAAACATGAACACGGCACGATAAATAATCGTGTCATTTTTTCCAAACATGAACACAAACCTGTTTAGTAACAGGTTAACCTGTTAAGGGACATGTTTAAACATACAATGAATAATACATGTGTAATGAAACAAAATTTTCAAAACAATCATAAACGACTTATTTAATACATAGTACATAACACATTTGACACAAAAAACCACAATCCTTAACATATATGAAACGAAAAACCACAAATCCATAACACACTTGAAAAAAAATAACTATAAAAGCAAATCAAACATTCATTAAAATATAATAGCGGGTTCTGATGGACATGTGAAATGTCGTATACAAGTATGAATTTAGGTTTAGGACTTTAGGAGTGCTTATTTATTTATTTATTTATTTATTTAAATTAAAAATCTAAATAGGTTACTAACAGGTTAACGGGTGTTTAACCTGTTAGCACACAAATTTTAACATGTCTTAAACAGGTCAAGCTCAAACCCAAACCTGTTAAAACTCATGTCGTGTCGTGTCGTGTTAACAGTTCCATATCATAAATTAACTACCCTAATGTTTGGTCATTTTGGTATGTGTATACCAAATTTAGAATATAACAAAATTCAACTTATTTTTGTACCATTTTTTAGTTTTTAGTCTTATGACTTGGGGGGTGTTTGTTATTCTCTAAAATCTCTTCTCCACCTCTTTTGTCTGTGCCGCACAGACCACGCACAGACGTTGTGGTCTGTAGTGTGTTTGTTTTTTAAAAGACATTTCATTAAAAAAAAAGTATACGCATCTTCTAAAATCTTATCATATCTTATTTTTGTTCAAACCCTAAAAAACACACAGCCCCCCTTTACCCTTCTTGCCTTCACCTCCCTCCCATTAGCCTGCCCCTCCACCCTTGTCGCGGCTGCCCCTTCCACTGCTGCCGCTGCCCCTTCCTGTTAGGGATTCAGGAATTGCAACACACACACAAACACAAATAATCTGCAAGAGAAAATTATAAAAGAAGATGAACACCCGAGATTTACGTGGTTTGGTCGGCTGACCTATGTCCATGGGCTGTAACCAAGATTCTTTTATTATTGCTTTCTGCCTCACTCTTGATGAGGAAGTGCATGTACAATGAATATTTATAGAGATCATACTAGGGTTTACAACTTACTACCCAAGAAAACTAATAATGAGCTATAATTAAATTATATGGGTCAGGCCTACCACTAGTCTTCATTTAATAAATCTGCCATAAATATGTCTTCTAACCCGAACCCAAATTAAGCCTCCATAAACCCAACAATCTCCCACTTGGAGGCTTGATAATCTTCAAACTTCCTTCCGCTATGATCACTTGTACCTCTTGTAATCTTCCTCGTCATCCTGGTTGCTTTCGCCTTCTCATCAGTTAACCTGAACGCCCGTTGAAGCTCCCCCGAGCTCCAACACATCAGTCATGGCTACAGCTGCCACCGACTCATTCTCTGTCCCTATCGGCTCCCACTTACAAGAACTGCCAAATCCTGGAATACCTTGAGAACAAACAACACTCTCCATATTAAGTAGGTAATCTTCTGGAGAGACTTTAATCGCTGAAATACTAGTTCTCTTAACCCACTGTGTGGTAACTATGGCTAAAGCTTTGACTGACTGACTGCTAGTGCTCCCACTGCCACTAAAACCTTTGACTGATTTTTTCTGAACCTTTTCTGGCACGTTCAACCTGAATCTGACATGTGGCTCTGTATTTATCTCCTGTAAAACAAACCTTCTTCTGCCCACTAGACTCTGTGGACCGGACTTTGGTCTTCTTCTGAATTGGGTCGGTCACTCCCTTAGACGATAAACTGACCATATACAACGAACCCCTCTTTCTTCCTCGAGTGATGACAAGATTTCCCTTCACAAGTTTCCACTGCCCGTTCCCAAATTTAACCTCATGTCCCTGTTCATCCAACTGTCCGACATAATTCAACTTTTTTTCTTTAAGCTTTGAATCACTCTGACTTCCTTCAAGGTCCAAGAACCGGTTGAAGTAACTAAATTCATGTCACCCATGCCCGTAACATCAAGAACATCATTGTTCTCCAGTCTTACCTTAACAAAATCACCTTCCTTCAAATTTTGCAATGCTTCACTACCATGGGTAGCATGAAATGAAGTACCAAAATCCATGACCCATGAATTAACATTATCCTCAACACTAAGGACTAAAAACTCATCCTCTCAGTGTTCTTCTGTAGTGTTGACTCCTTTCTTTTCATTCTTATCGTCCGGACACTGATTCCTAAACTGTCCCGCTTCATTTCAGTTCCAACATACCACATCCTTTTGAGTCTTAGACTGACTTCTTTTCCTGTTCCCGCTCCCACTACCTCTGTTATTTCTCTTTCCTCTGCCAACATACATTAAATCACTTGATGATTCACCTGAATTTCTTCGTCTGGCGTCTTCGCCTAATATAAGATCCCGAATCCCATCAAAAGTGAACTCACTGGTAGAACTAGTAACCCCTGTAACAGTCCCTGACCAGCTATCAGGCAAGGATGATAACAGTAGTAGAGCCTGAACCTCATCCTCGAATTTGATACTAACTGACCCAATTATTTACAAAATCGTGTTTAATTTATTGATGTGCACTGTAACTGAACTTCTTCCATCTTTGTGTTCACCAGTTCACGAATTAGGAAAACCTTATTAGCCGCCAAAGGCTTTTCATACATATTAGATAGAGCATTTATTATCCCACGCGTCGTGGTTTACTTCCAGATGTCAACATCCTTCAATAAGGACAATCTAATAACTGCCTTGGCTTTCTTATCCAAAGTCTCCCACTCATCTGGTTTTATCTTCTCCGGTCTTTCACCCAATACCATGTCCAAATCATTCTGAACTAGCAAATTTTTCATTTGCATTTTCCACCAACCAAAGTCTTTACCATCAAACTTCCCAATCTGAAGTTTCCCGCTCTCAGCCATTATCTCAAACTGAGAATTTCCGACTTTGGATCTCGGTAACAAAATCAGAAAAAATAATATCGGATAAACAAAATAACCCCTGACAACTACAACAAAATCACATGACTAAACTGCCCGATAAATGCCCCAACCCGATGATCAAAATACAAAGCCACACCCGATAACCCAATAATTCAAAACTAATAAACTGAAACGAAGTTAAATAAACACAAACCTGCTTCGGTTTATTTCTGATCAAGTTTGGCGTGTGAAAAGAAAACAAACCAAGTTCGTCTTTTCCTGATTGGGGGCTAAAATAAATAAATTTTATTTGATTATATATATACATATAAACAATATATATCTGGTGGCGGCTAATGGCTCTGCCTCTCGAACAAAACCCAAAAGGTGAATGTGGACTTTTTCTCCCAATTAAGATGCAATATTGAATTTCTTTTTATGATGTAAACGTCGGAGTGCAACCAGAATCTTCCAAACGAACAACTGAGTTAATGGCTGGCTGCCAACATACAAAACCCTAGTTCGATCCAAATAACTTCTCTCGCGTTGTGTTTCGCCCGTGTGTAACTATAACCTCGGCTCTTGATACCACTTGTTAGGGATTCAGGTATTGCAACACACACACACACAAACAAAAATAATCTTCAAGAGAAAAATATAAACGAATATGAGCACGCGAGATTTACATGGTTCGGCTGACCTACGTCCATGGGCTGCAACCAGGATATTTTTATTATTGATTTATGTCTCACTCGTGATGAGGAAGTACATGTACAATGAATATTAATAGAGATTATACTAGGGTTTACAACTTACTACCCAAGAAAACTAATAATGGGCTTAATTAAAAAATATTGGTCACGCCTACCACTAGTCTTCATTTAATTAATCTGTCACAAAGATGTCTTCTAACCCGGGCCCAAATTAAGCCTCCATAAACCCAACACCTCCCCCTTCCGTCACCGCCTCCCCTTCCCCTGCCTTAGCTAACGCCCCTTTTACCCGTGCCTCAACCGGCCACGGCATATACTGCTCCGGCCACCTTCTCCATCTCCAGGTTTTGTTAATTAATTTTGTAAATTTTGTTTTTTGATTAGTTTTTAGGTTTTTGTTAAATTTATTTCTTCAATTAGGTTTTTTGTTTTTTTTATTTGTTAAAGTTTAGGTTTGATGAATTATTGTTATTAGTTTGTAATTGAAAAAAGTTTGTAGTTTTTTGTTAATTGTAAAAGTATTTTTTTTAATTTCGTGAAATTGTTATTAGTTTGTAGAAAGTTTAGGGTTGATGAATATTGTTATAAGTGTAGTTGAAAAAAGTTTGTAGTTTTTTGTTAATTGTTATAGTTTTTTGTTAGTTTCGTTAAATTGTTATTAGTTTGTACAAAATTTAGGTTTGAAACAGTTTTCTTGTTGCAGTGGTCCACCTTTACGGTTTTCTGCCATAGATGCTTGCAGATGTGGTCCGCATACTGCAGACATTTTACCTCTGAAATAACAAACTTCACCTTAGTCAAATTAAATTCTTTAACCCGTGTAATACACGGGTACATAACCTAGTAATTTATAAGTTAAGGTAAATTAATTGTAAAAACTAGAATAACCAAAAATAACATCTCATAGTGAATCGAGGCTCGAGCCAGGCTTTAACATATCTTGCAAGTAATCAAGTCGGCCACCACAACAACCCATTTACTCTTTTTCTTGGCTTGGTATTGGACTTGACATCACCAGCCACCACTATTAATTCTACTTGACAAACCGATCACATGAGCCGCACTCTCTCTCTTTCTTTTCTCGGTTTCTCTCTTTCTTTTTAATCCTTTCTTTATCGACGCAAATCAAAAGTAGAAGGGAAGGTTATTACGTTAAAACTTCTTTTTTTATTGTTTAGGCTATTAGGCCATATAACACCCAATATACGGAAACGAAAGATAACAAATTTTTTAAAACCTTAGCCTACAAATTAAACTATTGGACTCTCCCTGTAACCCACTTATAAACCTTGTCTAGAAAATAATCACATGACACCCTTTTTAATGAACTTTACTTTAATTTTTTGGTGTTGATCATTTACTTATGATGATAATGAAAAAACATGATAATATAATAAACCTATAACAACATGTGTATCTGTTACAACAGAGTGAGTAGCAACAACAAAAGAGTATGATCCGGATGACATAACTATCAACTTGGTGGAGTTTCCCTTTAGGATATATAGTTAGTGAGGAGATTAGGGTTCTTGAGAGAACCGATTTCAGGATATGAAAAAGGGTCACAGAATTAATGTTAGTGTGATTAGGCTATAATGTTAATCTAAATCTCTCCTTTATATACACACAACCAAGGAAAACTCTTTATTAGCTACTAAGGGTAATATGATCCATCAACAATTACCAAACTAATATATAATAAGGTATAATTAATTATTTTGATCAATTATTATAGAAATGATTATATTGACAACATATAAATAAATATATTATTATATATTTATTCTTACATTCTCCAACTTGAACAAGTAATCATTTATTATTAGAATTAGATAGTCTATTAATTTTAATACCCATTTTAGCTTTAAACTCAAATTCGAGCAGAGAAATGCAGTCACTAAATTGAACGTCAGCTTAATACTCCCATTAATCATACTGCAGTCCTTGTTTAAAACCTAAATAGTTATCATCAAAATTTTCATGTAAGCATATAATAATTTATTTATATGTCATTATGCATGCAAAACATATTAAGAGACATACAAAATCAAAACTAATGATATTTTATTAAATAAATGTAAGTAAGTACAATATGCAGTTAAATAAGGTTTTCAATAGATCCTTGATTTGAAACATGTTCCTCAAAACCTTTAGGTGAGAGACCTTTAGTTATCGGATCTATAAGCATATTATCATTACTAATATACTCATTACAAAGATTATTTTCCTCAACTCGTTTACGACGAACAAATACTTTGAATCAAGATATAAACCAGCTCTAGTCGAATTGTTACTTTTCGAGAAACTAGCGACATCTGAATTAACACAATAAACCTTTAATGGTTCAGAAATGGATTTAACTATTTTGAGTCTAGTGAACAATTTTTAAGCAACATTCCATGACAGGTTGCATTGTAAACAATAAAATGTTTTGCCATTTTACTGGAAGTTGTTGTTAACTGTTGTTTATGAGTCCTCCATGAGATGGGTCCGCAAGTTAACATAAAGATATACCCGAAATGGATTTGTTGTCATATTTGCATTTAGCAAAGTCAGCACCAGAATAACCCACCGCTTCTAAATTGTCAGTCTTCTATAAGTCAGTTTATAGTCTTTTGTCCTTTGCAGATATCATAGTACTTTCTTAGTTGTTTTCTAGTGTTCAGGGCCTGGATTAGTTTGATAACTGCCTAACATTCCAGAAATATAAGCAATATCTGGGCGAGTGCAAACTTAGGCATACATAAGGCTCCCGACTACTGACGTATAAGCTATCATTCGCATGTGCTCATTTTCAACATCTATTTTCGGATATTGGAATGAACCGAAAATCGTCCCCTCTAACTACTGGAGCTGCATTTGGATTGCAATATTGCATGTTGTAACGAATAAGGACACAATCAATGTAAGCACTTTGAGATAATCTTAAGATCCTTTTGTGTCCGTTGCAGTGAATTTTGATGCCAATGCATTGATCCACTTGATTCCGGCAAAGCCTTGTTTCTTCATGACTTCATCAAATTTAGAAACAATTGACGTGATGCTTGTTTTAACCCATATATGATTTCTTCAGCTTATAAACTAGATGTTCTTGACCTTCAGGTTAAAAACCTTCTGGTTGTTTCATCTACACATCTTCGTCTAAATTGTCGTTAAGGAAAACGGTTTTAACGTCCATCTGATGTTGCTGTAAATCAAAATGAGCTACTAGGGGTCATAACAAGACTTAATGAATCCTTTCGAGAGACAGGTAAAAATGTCTCTTGATCGTCAACTACCTTTTTCAGAGTGTAACACTTTGCAACCATTCTCTCTTCATAGCATTCAATGTTCCCATTTGGACCCAATTTCGTTTTGAACACCCATTTACATCCTACAACTTTAACACCATTGGGAAATTCTACCAAATCCCAAACGTTACTTCACTTCATGGATTCAACCTCTTCAAGCATTTATATATTCCATTCTGAAGACTGATCAGCGCTAGTTGTTTCATTATAAGAGATAGGATCATTAAGCTTTTCGACGTTAGCTTCAGTAAGGTAGGTGACATAATCATCTAAGTTTGTACGTGTCACACCCCAACTGACAACAAGATATGTTGAGGAGAGACGCGATTGTTCATAGCTCATGACTCTAATTTAAGTGACAATAATTATTAAGTTCAAATTATTAAAATCCATCACATAACATCATAAATTCCAACCAAAACAAATTTTCAAGACAAAACATTTTCCAGGTCTAAATTTATTAAATAAAAAAAACGCTAGAGCCCATACTTTCGTATATTGAGGGACAAACTTAGAAGGAACTATATTGAGTATATTAACTGATTTTAAGGCTTCAGTCAATAGGAATAGAGGTAAATTAGTGTTGGCTACCATACTGCATACCATGTCCATAATGGTTCGATTTTCCCATTCAAGGAAACGATTTTGCAGAGGACTGCCTGGCATGGTTTATTGGTTCATGATTGCCTGACCTTTACAAAACATATAAAATGGACTAGAAGCTTATTAGGGTATTCTTAGATGTTCACAGGTGGAATTGCTTGAAATTTGAATATGTTGAAGAAAGAGAACAACTCTAATTTCAAATTTTGAACGTGAAGATATCAAAGAAATAGTAGATGTGGACCTCCTCTACTACTGACACAGTAGTAAATGGAAGGTGGTTTTGATACAACAGAATGTGATGGTGAAACATGTCCCACGTTGTTTTGTTTTCTTTTGTAGTGAGATGAGATCAGATGAGAAGTGAGTGAGATGAGATGAGATAATATATATTAAGGAAAATTTTTAAAATGCCCCTTTAGAAGGAAGAGAGAGAGAGAGAGAGAGAGAGAGAGAGAGAGAGAGTGAGTGACAACCAGGAAAATGTTTTGTAAAATATTTGCAACACTGCCTAAACATTAGTGGAACCAATATTTTAAAAACCAGTAGTATACTTGTACTGGATTAGGCTAAAAATGGTACAACCGGTTGAACCGAGTTATATCGGGAGGTTCAACCGGTTGAATAGTTTACCTTATAATTTCCTCTAAATGCAACTTCAATTCAAAAATAACCCAAAAGTAAATGATTCCAAAAAAATCCAAAAGTTAAACTATATTAAAAATAATAATTCAAAAGCACTCAATTTTAAAAAATTAGTCCTAAAGTTTACACGTGTAAATGTTAATTTTTGGGTTAAAAGCAATTTTGAAAAAATATGGGCTGCAAATATCAAAAATTTCTCTGAATTAAAACCGGTTTGCTAGTAAAAACCGGTATTTTAGAAAAAAAACTGGCGGTACGATGTTCTAGCAAACCGGCCAAAAATATCAGACTCAAAGTACTGGCCCGTTATACGAAATCCGGTTTAACCGGTTCAACCGGTCGGTTTGAACCGGTTTTTAAAAAACCGAGTGGAACTAATAAATATACATATAGACGGGAAGTCTACTTATTTACTTAGCGACACATATCAATTTTTGGGACAAAGTTCTTTCAACAAGGGGATGATGTGACACCTGACGGTTTTAAGCTAACATAAACTCCGTTATCTCAAACATTCGTTCATGCATTACACTTAATTAGGGTTAATTATGGGTGTTAGTTATTGCACAAACATCCATGTAGCGGTAGTTCGGGAATTAACGAACCAAACGAGTATGACCCCGAACGACGATGGAAAATGAAAAATATACCCCGAACATATATTTATAATATTGTCTATTTTAAATTACATGTTAAATGATTATGTGTTTAGTTCGTAGCTTGTTTCCTGAAATTGCGATCGATTGCATGTATTGTGCGTAACTTATACATTTTCGGCTTTTACAAAAATAATAGGTTATGAAATAACAAAAATGCTTTAACCTTATAAGTGTGGGTTAACATTTTAGTCGTAATGATTTATCATAATCCAGTTCGGTGTTAAAAATTTTGTTTAAAGCCAAAACTTGTTTCAACGAGTATCATTCTTGTAAATTAGGATATAAACAATATTAATACAAAATTCCTAACCCTAACTCCCCCCCCCCCAAAAAAAAAACCGTCGACACCTGCATCCCTTCTCTCTCCCTTATGATATCAAACCCCAAGCAACCCTAATTCATCTTCAATTAAACCTTGAATCTTGCAATTGGTTGTGTCTTTGAGTGATTCACATGATTCCTAAAGTTAATTGGTAAGTTTTGTGTATCATTTTTATATGTTTATGAGTTTTTGATAAACCATATCCAAATTTATATAATATTGATCATTATGATGTTTAATGATGAATTATAACCCTAGAGATGTCATAAACATGCTAGGGCTTGAGTTTTGATGATAACAATTTGCTGATAAATTCGTGCTCATTCATTGATTGGTCTGTATCTTGATGATAACTGAATGTTTTTGATTGATTCTTGTTTATATGATGTTCTACTTTGAGTTCAGTTTACAACAAGCTAAATTTTGTAACTTTTGGATGAGTGTTGAATAGTTTTTATTATTTTACAATATGATGTGTCAAAGCTGATGTGGGAAGCCGTATTCCGGTTGGTCTTCCCAACATCATAACTCTTTCATGACAAGTTCAAATGGGTTGGTTCCACTTCTGGAACTTCACATTTTGACTTAGTATTCTAACCCAGTTTTTCATGCTCTATTTGAATTAGTATTGTGGCTTATCCAAATGAATACGTGTTGTTGCGCAATCTAAGGAACTGTTTGTACCTATCTTTAGTTATTTAATAATTGTGACTTTTGTATGTAAGATAAAATTATAGTAAAAATATTTTGAGAAACCTAATCCATTTATTTTACCGTTTTAAAATTTTCATAATTTATTTCCGTGATTATATTAAATAATAAAATACACCTTTGCATGCTAAAATCTATCTTGTGAACTCAGAATCAGCTCATGCTTTTTGTGATGTGATGCTTGTTTATTTGGTCAATACATGATGTATGAAACATCTTAGAACTACTTTTCACTTATGACATTAATTTAATCACCAAAGGGTCTCCAGGTCAAACTTGTTGTATTGTGAGTCATTACATGAACCATAGGATCATGTGTCGTCAAACAATTGAGTTGTCTAGTTGCATGAACACACTCTCATGATTTATAACTTGTACATGGAAACACCTAACAAGTCAAGTGAATTCTTTTTACTTTTGAGGAAACTTCTCATTCCACACCAGGGGAGTTCATAATTTCCATACTTGTTTTCGGGGAGAAAACATGGACATATTCATATACTGGTTTTTTGGAGGAAAATGTAGTGACTCGTTTTAAATATATGTAATTTCTTGTATATCACAAGTGTATACTAGATTCTCTTTATATCACATAAAGTCCTAACATTTTTTTTAACCGGTTAGAGAGGGGATTCTTGTGGGGTAATATGGAGTAGTACTACAGGATTTTGACAAACCCCACCCGGACTAGTCGCGCTAGCATGACAGGGATGTTGTAAAACAGGTGTCTTATTAACCTAACTATATTGTCAGTGTCGGTGATAGTCCTGGTAGGAAGCCAAACATCTTGTCAGCTTCGGGTCAACCGTCTAGAAGCTTAAAAGGTTAGCTACCCTAATAAATTTCGAAAATTGTTGAATCTACATATCTATTTTTTTTCTTATTTATGAACTCACCAAACTCGTGTTAACCCTTGAGTATTTATACTTTCCCAGTTTATTAGGTATGCTAAGGAGCACGTGCATGCATTTGTTTGGAGTTTCACTATTTTGGTTTTTTGTTCAGATTTAGCCCAAAACTAAACAGAATTGACCTATGCACACTCCTAGTGACCAAGGAAGACAACTAGAAATATAAGAGAGGAGACTGAATGATGAAAGCTATGGAAGTGTCACACCCAGCTCCATGGGCCTAGGCATGTGACCAATAGTGGGTATCCGTTTTGTAAATATATCAGAGTAGCTGGTTACTTTTAGCGGACACTTTGTTAAAAATATAATATTTAATTATACTAAAATTCTTCGGATATTAAATACCCAAGTGGTTGATTTATGAAATCGTTTCATTTGATTATGAATATTTTGGTAATTTAAAACTGAGCCATCCTAATATAGCGAGCATCTAACTTCATTAAAGGTGAGTCTTTTGGATAACAAAGACCCAAAAAAGGCTTTCCTTTGAGATACTAAAAGATACGCTTGACAACAGTTAGGTGAGATTCTTTCAGATCTGACTGATATCTGGCACACTGACAAACAAGGAACATGATATCTGGCCTGCTTGCAGTGAGATACATCAGGGAGCCAGTCATAGACCTGTAAAGGTGTTGATCAACTGGCTTTTCTAACAGATCTGGAGCTAACACCGGTCTTGTAGAAATCGAAGTTACATAGGGAGTGGCATCCTTGAACTCAAACTTTTGAACAATCTCATGTACGTATGTCTCTTGATGAATTAAAATTCCGTCCATCTTCTATTCAACTTGCAAGCCTAGAAAGAATGTCATTTCCCCCAAAGAGCTCATCTTAAACTGATGATGCATTACCTCTGAAAACTCTCTGCACAACTTATCACTCGTTGACCCGAAGATAATGTTATGAACATATACTTGGACCAAGATCAGATCATTGCCAACTTTCTTGACAAAAAGTGCCCGATCAATATCACCTCTCCGATATCCATTCTCTAGTAAATGTTCTGCTAAAGTACCATACCAAGCATGAGTTGCTTGATGAAGGCCATGGAGAGCTTTCTCAAGACAGTATAGATAGTTGGAACGATCAGGATCCTCAAAACCTGGCGGTTTCTCGACATATATTTCTTCCTTTACTTTCCCATATGCATCATATCCATTTGAAGTTCATATATGATGCATATGCCAAGAAGAGGTGAATGGCTTCAAGCCTAGCAATAGAAGCTTAAAATTCATTGTAATCAAGACCTTCACGCATTGAGAAACCTTGTACACCAGCCTTGCTTTATTTATTATAATAATCCCTTTTCATCTTTCTTTGTTCTAAACACCCACTTGGTACCAATCGGTCTCTTGTGTCAGGATTATTTACCAGCCTCCTTATATTTAGCTTCTTGAATTGCAACAACTCTTCTTGCATAGCTTCAACCCATGAGTTTTCCTTGAGAGAAACACGATCATATTTAGGTTCAACCTGAGATATAAAACAAACAAAAATACATTTGTTAATAGTTCCAGACTAACTCCTTTTCTGGATGCCGATAGAGGGAGAGCCAATGTTCTCTGTTGGATGAGATCGGTGAACTGACAACTAAGGAACTTGATCCAATTGTACAGTAGATTCCACCTGAAGCTCAACTGTCAAACTTTCAATAGGAGGGAAGATACTAGAAGCATTGATGAGAACATCAGTGGTTGGTTGAATGATGTCTAGCGAATCAACCACATGTTCTGGGGCAATGGACCATCCCACTGATTCTCCATAAATAGAACAACAATTGCAGGAACCGGAGTAGAACAAGTGTTGTCAGAAGCACTAGTAGGAACTTTGTCAACAGCCGTCTCTTCAGCAGCAACTTCTACGTTTTCACTGTGTGAGGGAGATATGGGAATAGAATCAACCACACTAGGCTCTGGATGAAGATATTTTACAAGCTCGAAATATTTTTGTATCAATGTTATTAGCTGACTTGAAAGAAGAATCAGTTGCAGAATCGGAAGCATCTTCAACAAGTACTACACTGGCTGTATGCGCTAGTTGTGGCATAGGATTGATAGGAGCCACATGAGGAATAACAGGTATCACATTCCTATTGGAGGTACCAGTGGATAAACTAAAATCATCCAAAATATTTGATATATCTTGAATTAACACAGATTGAGGAACTGTGGCGGAGGCTGGAGCATCTACAACAAGAGTGGTAGAAATGCCACGAAACTGATTGAAGAAGTAGTCATAGTTGAACATCCGGTCAGGACAAGTGCAAGTGTCTATTGTATTGAGTTCTTGCCAGTAAAAATTGAATGATTCCACGATCACTTTTGCTTTCTTGTTATAAACTTGATAAGCAGATTTATTGGCAGCGTGTCAAGCATAAATAACACTCATATCCCTTCTCAGCAAACTTGGGACCTGAGTTGGCATTTGTATGAAGCAAAGTGCATGAACAACCAAATGTATTGAAGTAGTTGACTTGCGGCTTCGTTTTATAGTAGACTTCATATGGATTCTTCTTCAGACGCGTGTTTAGTAGCACACATTTTGGATGAAACAATCATCATTGATGGCTTCTCCCTAGAAAAACAAAGGAAGTTTTGAGTCTGAGAACATTGTTCTTGCAGCCTCAATCAGTGTTCGGTTATGTCATTCAGGAACCCCATTCTATTGTGGAGTGTACGGGGCACTAAACTATCGATAAATCCCCTTTGAATGACATAAGTTTTTATAGCTTTGTTACAGAATTCAGCTCCATTGTCGCTTCGTATACACTTCACTCGTTTATCGGTTTGGTTCTCCATAAGAGTTATAAACTTGATCAAAAAAATAAGCAATTTCATCCTTATGCTCTAAAAGGAAAGTCTAGCTAAAATGGGAAAATTCATTAGTAACAACAAGAAAATAGGCTTTTTGGCCTATTGCCAAAGGATGAATTGGACCAAACAAATCCATATGTAACAGCTGAAGAATGAAATCAATAGAATTAACAGTTTTGGGTATGTGATGTAGTTTGTGTTGCTTGCATTTAGAGCAAGAAAGACATTTTTCAATGCAAGAAACAGTGTTAACAAGCAAACCCCTCACATTCTCACCTTTAACTAATCTGTTCACATTCTTGAAGTTGACATGACTGAGATGTCGATGCCAAAGTGATGAGTCGTTCTCTGAGGCCTTAGACAACAGACATGAGGTAGTTCAAAGAGAATACGAACCTCTTATATCTAATATATAAGCATCACCATGCCTCAAATTACGCATCAATTTCCATTCTTTGGGGATTTTGGATGGTTTCAAGATTAAACATTCAAGTTCAGTGAACAAAGTGGATTGTTTCTGGGAACATATTTGCAAGACACTGAGAAGATTGTGCTTGAGTTGTTCTACGAGGTTGACATCATCAAATGTCAAATTTACATTTGAGACCTTTCCTCTCGTTATTTTCCCACCTAAGTCACCAGCAAAAGAAACGAATTCGTCTCCTATCATGTGTCAAGTGCAGCCACTGCCTAAGTACCAGATACTGTTGACAGGCATTCTTGACTGACCCTACACGCATGATCAATTAGTAAGAGGTGGTTCCTGAGACAAAATTGTCTCGGGAAGGTTGACAACAAAATCACCAAATTTTATTTTATTTTCTGAAAACATGAAGTGTTGTGGTGAATCAAAATATGAAGAACAGTCCCTAGGAACCCATGTAGAAACATGTTCCCTGTTTTTAGAAGATTTTTTGGACCATCTTCTCTTTGTTTTCAAAATTAAATCCTCATATTTTTAAAACTTTGGATTTCTTTTCTCACTTGTTTTTGGTTGGTTTTTGGACTTTTTAGTCTTTGAACCCATTTTAGCTCTTTCCTTTTTGGTTATCCAAAAAGGTAATATGATTTTCTTGATTTTATTAGATCTCACATCCATTTCGCTGGCTTCACTATCAGTTTGATCACTCCTTGATCCCCGAGCTGCTAGCAGCCCTGGACCGGGACTGATTAAACTGCCTTTACAAATCCTTTTGTTGTCAATGCCAAATCTTGCAATGTCTTGCAAGGTGAGATGGGTTACCACACACATAACGAAATTTTATTTTATAAACAGTAGAATAATCATCAGAACTAAAATATGGTTTCTATGGTGGGAAATGTGATACTTGGAAAGGAACATGACTATGAAACCCATTTGATATATGACCACGATCATCCAAAGCATTTGAGCAGTATGAATCAATATAATTTTGTTGATAATGACCATAGTAGTTGTTATCAGAAAAGCTGTATAATTGAGGATTTCTTAATTGATTGGTTGTTTGTGAAAATGATCTTTAACTTGGTGGAACATATATACACGAAGTACTTGCTTTTTCATTTTCCAAAACATTGTTTTTACATGAATTACCCTCTGGCTTACAACTTGACGATGAACAACTTGTTATGTTCACATCAACTAGCTCTTTTATATTAACATAATTTTCAATCATAGATTCATCAAAAACAGTTTCATAATCACTATCTGAAATAACATCAATATTTTCATCCAAAATAATGTGAGCAGTGCCAACATAACACTCTCACATATTACATTATCATCCGAATATGAGTTCAATGTATTTTGCATGGAAACTGAAATATTGTTATTACAGACAGAGTTGACAAATGATTGTTTTGTATTCACGTTAGAATCAAAAAGTGAATTTAAAACCCTACTCTTCTCACAACGCATGTCGTTTTCCACCGACCCACTTTCGTTCACACAACATGCTGAACAAGATGAATTACTATTTGTACTAACTGACACAGGGATTTGATCAACATTCTTTGGAACATGAGGAACAAATCTCTTTGACTTTGGCATGTGACCAACTTCATAGACCATTTTGTCCTTAGGTGGGGTATTGAAACTAAAGTGGGGTAGACACATATAGTTATCTATAAAAGGTGGAGGAACTGCAGCACGTTCAAATCCTAACCCCGTCTTTTGTTTCACACCCAATTGTGATCCAATAAAGCCATTAAACTTATCAGACACCATTTCAAACATTTCTACAGTGATTTTTCTTTGTGAAAGATCTAATTCTGGTTCCTCAATTTTAGTAGTTATAGTATTTCATTTCTGGTGAGACTCAACTAGCAAATTATACATAAACAACTTTAGATTTAGGATTGCCATGTCGTCCTGATGAGTTTTAACTCTAGTAGTAAATATCTGTTTTAGCTTTCCTGTATTCACCAGTCAGATATGTATGACCAATGTTTTCTCTAATCAAAGTTGCATTAGGAGTTCTATAATTTTCTACTTTATCTATAAAAGATTGAGAGCAAATATATGTGTGTAACTCGGGAGTGTCAGGAGCTCTTTGGTTGCTTCTAGATGCATAGCTTGATGAAGCTTGATCTCCACTCATAAATTCTATTCCAGCAAGGTTCACTGGTTTATCACCCACCAAATTGACCTTCCTAATCTGGCTCGGTAGTTTCAGAAGTTTGTGTGATCAGAGCCCTTGAGCTTAAGTTTCCTTGACCAGTGACCAATCCTAGGAACCCCTTTTCCTGATGAACTGCTTTGACCCACCAGTATTTTATCATTACTCTTTCCTACATCATTATCCGACACATCAACAATTTTAACATCACCAGCACACTGTCTTGGGTTCGTGCATTCTCTTGCGAAGTGCCCCATCTCAGTGCAGTTGTTACAACAGAGCTTTTTTTTGTCGAACCCAATGCTTTTTTTGTCAGAATCTCTGAATATGTTCTTTCCATATTTCTTCATAAAATTTGTGGCCATGTGAACTATCATGGCCATTTGGTACCTGATACCCATATTCTCAAGGTCTTTCTCGTTGATTGCAGGAATACCTCCTTGTTGAAAAGATGGAGGCATCATGTTTCCTTGTTGTAATTGCTCATTAGTAGCCATAAAGGCACTGGATATAGAAATGTGACAGTCATCAACTTGTGCGGTGGGTTAGCTAGAGATGCTTGTCTTGTTGCATGAAGGTTTTTTGATCCCATTGGCCTTGTGAGCTTGTTCAACGGCTTGGCTGACTGCATCTTGAAATGAGCTTGAATTTGATGATCCTGGCTGACTTACAGATGACTTGAAAGCAATGTTCTGATCACGTTGATCAGTGTATATCTTTAACCCATTAACTGGATGAACTGTTGGATGAGATTGACTAAGGAAGGTTGTGCTGACACCTGAACCCGTAGAAACCAAGCATGGTAGAGAGAACTGGCATGGTTGTTTAATCTGATCTTGTCATCTATCTCAAATGATTTGATGGTAGAGGTCAAGTCAACTAGAGTTGTAGTTTTCAAATTTGTTGTTCTCTTTATGGTGGTCACACTACTATTCCATGTGTAGGTCAATGAATTTAATAACTTGTTGTTGATCTCAGTTATATCATAATTAATTCTATAACTTCTCATTTTGATGATGATGGTCGGGTATTTTTTATGTATTTTAGTGTATTAATTATGCAGTTTTATTGAGTATATTGTTGAACTTTGGTACTTCATACGTGCTTTTGTATTTCAGGTAATTGATCGTTAAAAATGCTAAATGGGAGACCTGTACGAGCATGGAATGATATATCGGGAAGACCGAAGCATTATTTGATGTCTTGGTAAGTGTTTCAAGGATTCGGGAAGAGTATAGATGAGTGATCATAAGCCGATGCTAAAACTGAACAAGATGGGTTGACGAAATGCGACCTTGAAGTAAAACGAGCATATCCTGAGCTAGAAAATGAGTTACGAGAACTATAATATATGAATTTTGGGTTTCTCAACGAGAGGAATCTGAAAATGAGGTTTTCTCAGGTCGCGGTACGCAATTGGATGGTCATATGGCCATCGCCTACCGTGACGGGAGTGCAGACGGGAATTTTAGGTTTATATGTTATTTTTCATTCTCAAGAACCCTAACTTCGTTTTTGACGACCAAGAGGCGATTCCAGCAGTTCCTATAGGCGATTTCCACTATCCTAGCTCGTGTCAAGAACTTCCACATGATCCATATCATCCGTATCGAAGATTTGATGATGTCTCGGCTCGGCTAATCTCCTAGAATCGCACCCGGGATGTATAGTTTGTAACCATTTACAGTTTTTCTCATGTGATTAAGAATACTTATGTTTTGTTATTGAAGATTGATATATGATTATTGATGTTTAGTATTTCTGTGTGTTCGGTCGGTTTAGGTTTACGTTGGTCTGAACGATCTGTTACCAGTTGCTAGATAATTAGTCATATAACTGTATGGTTAGATTGAATACGATAAAACGTACAATTACCCTTAACTGAGTCACACTGGCAAGGACTTTTTGATAACCAGTGCCGTGTGTAAAGTAATTGTTGGCGTCTAAGGTTTTGTCTGGTTGATCAGTTTTCAGTTAATCGTTGATAATCAATCTGTTAGGTTGCATGAGATACTGTTTGATTGCTGACTTGAATTCCCGGGTGTTGTTTGCTTTGTTAATTGTTTACAACTTGCTTGTTCGTTCGTTGCTTAGTTCTCTTAATTTAAACTATTGCTTGTGTGATCAGCACTAAAACCTTTACTTCATAATTATAAATCTGTTTCACGAATTGCATTGACCACATACTCCTTGTGATACGATACCCTACTTGCTCTATCTATTTAGAATAATTAGGTTTTTGATTGACTCAAACGACGGTCATCAAAATGGCGCCGTTGCCGGGGAGTTAGTGCGCTTTTTATTTTTCGTGTTATTTGATTTTCGTGTTTTATTTAATTTTTCAGTTTTTAGTTTAAATTTTATTTTACTTTATTTTATTTGTATATTTTTCATTTTACGCGGGTTGTGTCAGTTGTGCAGATTACAGGTTTATGCGCACCCACCATTCGGGCCGACAATCTCCGTTAGTTTACGAGCCTGAAATCGAGAGAGTAGCTCGGCAGAACCGAGTACAAAACAGAAACTCACAAATGGAAGACCAGAACCAGAACCAGAACCAGAACCAGAACCAGAATCAGAACCAGAACCAAAACAATAACCAAAACCAAGATCCACTTCCACAAACCAACATGTTTCACCCAGAAAACATACCCGACCCACCAAACTTGAATAACCAGAATAACCAAAACAACTCAGCTCGTGCCTCTAGGACCCGAAATCAAAACCAAAATCGAAACCTTAACCGAAACCTAAACCTCAACTTTGACCAAGCCGGACCATCCGCTCCAAACAACAACCCAAACCGTCAAGTTCGGATAAATATTGATGATGTTCGATCGAGTGTTCCGACTGAAGATGAGGATGAGGGTGAAGAGAAAAATGGAAACGAGGGTTTTCGGGCAGCTAATGATGAGGTTGATCGTTGGGTTAGGAGGAATCGAGCGGTTGAGCCCGAGAATGAGGTTGATGAACCAGAGGCTGAGGGTGATAATCAGTATGAAGAAGAAGTGGAAGAGTCGGTAATTCGAAGACGGGTTGAACCCGTTAACAGACACCGAAGGGATCGAGAAAGGGCCCGATTTAGTTCGTGGTATTTCGGTTAACCAGGGCGGTATGGGAAACCCCGGGGGGCAAAGGAGAAATTACATAGCCCGGGATCATGGTGTTAACAGTTGGTTCAGACCGGCTATCTCAGACGGAGCATCCCCGTTGGTCCCACAGGAACGAGTGCCGGGACAACAAACTTTCAAGTCCCGGCCATCTTACATCAACATCGTTCCTCATTTCAACGGGATGGCTTCGGAAGACCCGTATTCGCACTTGATCGATTTTTCCGCTGTTTGCGGGTCTATTGGTGATGGTACATTCGATCAGGATGAAGTCCGGTTGCGGTTATTCCAGTTCTCGTTAAAAGACAAAGCGAAACTGTGGTTTAACTCGTTACCAACACACAGTATCAGAAACTGGGCCGAGATGCAACAAGTCTTCCTAAACGAGTTTTATTCACAGTCGAAGGCTACCGAGGCCCATTCAGACATTCGTCATTTTTCACAGTTACCAGGTGAGTTATTCCATGAATCTTTTACCAGGTATTAGGATATGATCAGAAAATGCCCACATCACCAAATCGAACTGTGGGAACTGGTAAAGTGCTTTGTTGATGGTTTGACATACGAGGACCGAAAGCATCTTAAGGCCTCATGTAATAGTCAGTTGTTGAATCAGCCGGAGGAAGATGATTGGGAATATTTAGAGTTCATGTGTGAAGATTCGAAGGCAGAAGCAGCAACTGAAAGACGAAGACGTGGTAATTCATCCAGATCAGTTAAGTCAGTCACGAATGAGTCTGAAAGAATCGCTGAATTAGAACGTGAACTGGCTGGGTACAGAAAGGGTAAGAAGAAAGAAGTCGGGAAAGTTGGTGTTAAATTCCCAGTTTGTGAAGATTGTGGTGAACTCGTGCATAAGGCAGAAAATTGCCCCGAGTACTATGATGATGAAGAGGATGACACCGAGGAAGTTAATTATACTTACGGGGATTCCAATGGTCAAGGGTTGAATTCAAACACCTATCACCCGGGCATGAGGAATCACCCGAACTTTCGTTACGGGAACGCGTCTACACAGTTGAACCCGAACTTTCAGGGATCGAGCTAGAACAAGTCGTAGGGTAATTACCGCCAGGGCGGTTATCAGCAGCAGCAAGGTTCGTATGATCAGAATCGGGGGTATAACAGAGACGGTAACTGGGGTGGAAATTCTACGGGTAATCAGGACCAGCAGAGGGGGTCCTCGGTAAATGCGGATAAGTCGGTGCACTCAAAGTTGGATGCATTGATGAAGTTTATGACAGATCATAAGGCTGAAACGAAGAAACAGTTTGAGTTACATGATAATTCAGCAGGGGCAATGTCAAAGCAAATTGGTCAGCTCGCAGCAGATATGGCAAAGTTGCAAATAAGTGCAGGTCAACTCCCGAGTGATACTACAGCCAACCCGAACCATTACTGCTCAAGCTCCAAGAAGGGAAACAATATGCACATCAATGTTGTAAGTCTTTTACCTCATTTTGAAATTTCTAGTGTTGAAGTGAATTCACCAACACAATTTGTTGAGGGGGTGGTGGAAGATTTTAGTGGTGAGAGTGATTGTGTCGGTAAAAATGAATCAATTTTCCAAAATGAATCACAACCAAAAACATATGAAATGTCTTTTTGTGAAAATTGCACATGTGAAAAATGTTTAAATGGTAAATTGACCAACATGAGAGATGAGGAGGTGGAGAATAATACCACCTCAAGTAAACTCCAAGACCCAGGAGTAGAGGTGTTCAAAAAAACCGGTCCCCGAACCGGTTTGCCGGTTTAAACCGGAAACCGGTTATTTTAAAAACCGGTTTTTTTAAAATCGGTTTGACCGGTTTACAAACCGCCGGTTTGTATAGCGGTTATACTTTTTAGAGCCCAAACCGGTTTTATTGAGTATATTGTTAGAACTTTGGTACTTCATACGTGCTTTTGTATTTCAGGTAATTGATATTTAAAGATGCTAAATGGGAGACCTGTACGAGCATGGAATGATATCTCGGGAAGACCGAAGCATTATTTTATGTCTTGGGAAGTGTTTCAAGGATTCGGGAAGAGTATAGATGAGTGATCATAAGCCGATGCTAAAACTGAACAAGATGGGTTGACGAAATGCGACCTTGAAGTAAAACGAGCATATCATGAGCTAGAAAATGAGTTACGAGAGCTATAATATATGAATTTTGGGTTTCTCGACGAGAGGAATCTGAAAGTGAGGTTTTCTCAGGTCGCGGTACGCGATGGGATGGTCATATGGCCATCACGTACCGCGACGGGAGTGCAGACGGGAATTTTAGGTTTATATGTTATTTTCATTCTCAAGAACCCTAACATCGTTTTTGACGACCAAGAGGCGATTCCAGCAGTTCCTATAGGCGATTTCCACTATCCTAGCTTGTGTCAAGACCTTCCACAAGATCCATATCATCCGTATCGAAGATTTGATGATGTCTCGGCTCGGCTAATCTCCTAGAATCGCACCCGGGATGTATAGTTTGTAACCATTTACAGTTTTTCTCATGTGATTAAGAATACTTATGTTTTGTTTTTGAAGATTGATATATGATTATTGATGTTTAGTATTTCTGTGTGTTCGGTCGGTTTAGGTTTACGTTGGTCTGAACGATCTGTTACCGGTTGCTAGATAATTTGTCATATAACTGTTTGGTTAGATTGAATACGATAAAACATACAATTACCCTTAACTGAGTCACACTGGAAAGGACCGTTTGATAACCAGTGTCGTGTGTAAAGTAATTGTTGACGTCTAAGGTTTTGTCTGGTTGATCAGTATTCAGTTAATCGTTGATAATCAATCTGTTAGGTTGCATGAGATACTGTTTGGTTGCTTACTTGAATTCCCGTGTGTTGTTTGCTTTGTTAACTGTTTACAACTTGCTAGTTCGTTCGTTGCTTAGTTCTCTTAATTTAAACTATTGCTTGTGTGATCAGCACTAAAACCGTTTACTTCATAATTATAAATCTGTTACACAAATTGCATTAACCACATACTCCTTGTGATACGATACCCTACTTGCTCTATCTATTTAGAATAATTAGGTTTTTGATTGACTCAAACGACGGTCATCAGATGATCAACTTCTCAAATCTGTTAATGAGATTTGCCACCGTTTCCCTAGAGAGTAGCAAGAGAGGATGTTGAAGTGGAGGATGATGATGATGATGAAATTGAGCAGGAGGAAGAGGTAGGTGAGTGTGATTACATGGATGTGGGCGGTGGTAGTAGTTCCCAACACGGGGTTTGGGATTATGCGGAAGGTTATAATTCCTATGGTAGCAATTGGGCCCATGAAAGGTCCATGAATGAGGTGGTGGAGAGGCATAGGCCTTCCAGGTATGAGAATTGGTCTGATGAGTCGCGTTCACTAATCGATCATCACACGTTTATGGGGGCCTATGCTGAACGGGCCGCAAAAGAGAGGCACGACCGGTTGGAGATGTGGAACCGTGCCAATGCTTATGGGCGTGAACATGAGATGAACATGAGGTATTTGGATGATCATAATCGGAGGATGCATGAGCAATGGCATGCAGGTGAACCGGTTGTAGCGGATCCGCAAATCGTGGATTACACGGCTTTACCTCCGTATGATGGTTCGGTACGTTATCCCGAACCACCTCTTCATCACTCCATGTGGATCAACCCGATGCAATCAATGGCACCACCACCACCACAAGGAGAAGGAAGCAGCAGCGGCGATGGGGCGTTTAATTTCGGTCAATTTTAAGATTTCATGACATCTATATTCGGGCCGGCCCACCCGCCGTACAACTGATCGAGCCGCGTGAATCCAGGTGAACCCCGCTTTGTATATTCTGTATAATTGTTTTTATCTTTGTTTTCAGTTATTTTTTGGTGGATGGGTGGAGGATGGAATACTTTTGATTAATTATTAAGGGAATGTGTTGGAATGAAGGTGGTGTTTAACAAGTGGTTTGTTTGATTTTTCTTAAAACCGTACATTGGGGACAATTGTGACGAGTGGTCCTTGGGACAACGCTTAATTGATTTAAAAGCCGTAATAATCATGATTTGAATTTGCTTATTTTGTGGAATTAGATAACTACGGTTTGGTTGGAGAATTGTAGGTAAAAGGAGGTTCCGGAGATATTAAGACGTATAACGAAGAAACCCAAGGAACCGGAGATGCGAAAGAAGTCAAAATAAGTGAAAAAGAGAAAGCGCGGTGGAAGTCCAAAGTGGCCACGGTTCAGACCGTGAGCCACGGTCCAAGAGGACATATTGAACATAAGCCACCGTACCGTGGCTGGTACTGTGGCCGTGGAAACCACCGTGGCCCACGGTTCCACCGTGAGCCACGGTTCTGAAGAAACAAGAACAACACCGTGACCCACGGTGGAGACCGTGGGCCACGGTTCATGTCGTAACTGCTTTTTCCTGCCTTATTTTTAGACGTTTTGGATGGTCTTTTCATTATCTTTTTCATTCACAACAACCCTAAGACGATTTTGGAGATCAAGATCAACACTTTGGTGGTTATAATCATTTGTTTTGAGTTTATGTTTCATTGGATTATCTTAATGGAGGTGATGATTAATCAAACAATGTGTGGCAAATCATCTTTATGTTCTCTCCCGAATTGTAAGGTTTTTCAATTGGATAACTTGTTTTTCGCTTATGTTATTTGTGAGATAATCTTTGATCTTATGAATATATTGCTATGGTGATTGTGAGTTTGTATTGTAATTGTTAGTATGATTTGAACTCATGTTCTTGACTATCCGTTCTTGGTGCCATAGGCAACCGAGATTTAGTAGAAGAGAATTAGGGTTAATAATACTAAACTGATTTTTGAGTGACAACCTTGCGTTTTTGTAATCCAAGTACTTAGTCCTCTTTTATCACAATCAATTGCATTTTCACAAAACTATATTCGTGTAGTTCATTCCACAAATAAGCGTTAACTTGATTAGCATTGGAAACCTGAAATCGGGAGAGAGCATTGTTTCTCTTATTGTTTAAAAACTCGTTTAATTGTTTTATTTATTTTAGTTAATCAAATAAATCAACCAAATCATTGAATTTATTTTCTGCACTTAGTTTAATATAGTTAAATTTTATAGCTACTTAGTAACGCATTTTCCACAAACTCCCTGTGTTCGATACCCACTTATCACTATCTAATAGTTGTAATCGGTTTATTTTTGAGTGAGTCTTAAAGCTCAACTGAAATTTTGGCGCCGTTGTCGGGGAGTAGTGCGCAACGTGTGTTAGCTTTAGTAGTTTGTGTTTGTTATTTTCGGGTTTATGCTGGTTGTGTTTGTGTGCAGGTACCTACAGGTGTATGCATACTAGAAGCTCTAACATGTCATCACCGCTAGTTTTTGATCCTGAGATTGACAGAACACTTCGAAGAAACCGAGTTCTACATCGAGGGAACAAGCTTCTTGGTTCTCCAACTGCATCAAACAACATGGATTCACCAGTTCCCACTTCGGGTCAAACAATCCCGACTACACCTCCACAAAATCCACCAATCACTACTAATATATCTACAGCATCAAGTGAACTCCAACAACCACCTGTCATAACCGAACCCATAGCTGCCCAAGTCACCTATGCAACATCATCCACATTGCCACCTATTACCAACCTTTTTCCTAACTTTGGTGCGTCATCATCATCTCAACAATATCAACCACCACCCTTTCAACCATCACAATCAAGTTACCAATATCAACCTCAACCATTTATGCAACATTCAAGATCAGAAGGTGATGGATACGGCTATGGGTTTGATAATGAATTGGAAGGGTATGAAGTAGAGGTTACTACATGGGAGGTGATGGAGGAAAAAGGGTAAATCCGGGAAATTTTGGTTATGGTCAATGGCATCAATCGGAATCGTTGCAAGAGCTTAATCGACAACAACCACCGTCGGGTGTTGTCCAACAACCCAATCAACAACCGCCAGTTATACAACAAGCTCAACCACCAGTTCAACAACCACCACCTGTTGTTGTTAATCAATTTCAACCGCCACCATTTGTTCAACAACCACAAGGGCAACCGCAAGATCAACAATTTCAACCACAAATGCCTCAACCACAGTTTCAACAACAGTTTGTGCAACCGAGGCCCGTTTATAGGCAAATGGGTCAACCAAGGGTACCCTTGGGTGTACCAAGAAGGCATGCAAGAGAGATGGTAAGGGGGATTGAAGCCCATTTCTGACCCATAATTACTAATAATCTGTCTCCGGTGGTTATCCCTCTCAATCCTCAAGGGAGGACATTTGAAGTAAGAACCAATTCCCTTCAAAGTCTTCCGAAGTATAAAGGTCTAGCAACGGAGGAACCTTACTTCCACTTGGAGGCATATGACTCCATTTGCAACACAATTGGGGGTCAAGGTTTTACATCGGATGAGGTAAAGTTGGTTTTATTTCAGTTTTAATTAGAAGACAAGGCAAAGAGATGGTTTTACACTTTGCCTTCCGCGTCTGTTTATACTTGGGCCGAAATGCAACAAAGATTTTTAGAAGAATTTTACACGGCCCAAAAGACCAATGATGCGAGAAGAAGTTTAAGAACCTTCCAACAACAAAAGGGGGAAATGTTTCATGAAGCATTTGAGAGGTTTAACATGATGATCAAGAATTTTCCTCATCATGGTATTGCTTTATGGAAGTTGTTGAATGCATTTCATGAAGGTTTGAGTATGGAGGATGAACGGGATTTGCGGTCGATTACTAATGGTACATTTGGTACCAATTATGAACAAGATGATTGGGCGTATTTGGAATAAATGGCGGTTACTTCAAAGAGAAAGGCTCAAACCGGTAGAAGAGCAAGACCGGCGATTGGTAGACCGCAAGTGCAATCCGTGGAAGAAGGAAATATACAAACCACTAATCAAGTCATCAATGTTTGTAGCGGTCAAGGCAAGCCGTGGAAGAAGGAAATATACAAACCACTAATCAACTCATGGAGGGAATAATCAAGGATTTCAAGGTCAAGGGGGTAGCGGTCAAGGCGGTCAAGGTGGGTCAACGGGTCAAAGTTCATCAAGTGGTAATGAGGTTATGGACATATTGAAGTTAATGCAACAAGACATGCAACGAAGAAATCAACTTGATGAGGCGCGAATACAAAAGGATGAAGTAAAAGATAAGGCCATCCAATCTTTGACTACACAAATGGGTCAACTCGCAACTGAAGTGTCCGAGTTGAAGAATAATAAAGGTCAATTTCCAAGCGACACAAAGGTAAATCCCTCTCATAACTCTTCTCGTAATGTTCCTATTAACCACGTGAGTGTTTTAAGAAGTGGTAAAGAATATAAAAAAGATTTGTCACCGGGTGTGGTTGATGGGGAAGTTGAGGATATTACGGGTAATAAAAGTGATGATGAAATTGAAATTAATAAACCCACTAAACATGTCACTTTTGAAAAACCGTTAAAAAATCCGGGTCAAACTTCACGTTTAAACGATGAATAAGGAAGTAGAACCAAAGGTGGTTCCATTTCCTTCGGCTTTACTTGACCCAGGTAAGAAAAATGTTATTTCAAGAAGAGGTCCTCAAAAAGAAGAGATGTGGGAAGTCTTTAAGCAAGTAAAAGTAAATTTACCGTTACTTGAGGCAATAAAGCAAGTACCCGCATATGCAAAATTTTTAAAAGAATTATGCACTCAAAAGAGGCAACAAAAAGTGTCTCTACGAGTGGATTTAACTGAGCGGGTAAGTGCGGTTTTAAAAGGAGATCTTCCTCGTAAGCTTCAAGATCCGGGAACGCCTTTAATTAACATTCAAGTAGGTGATTTTCAAATGTCTAAGGCGTTACTAGATCTTGGGGCCGGGTAAGTATTCTCCCGGGGGGTTTATACGACCAATATGATTTTGGTCCTTTAAAACGAGTTGAGACAACGGTTGTGTTAGCCGATTTATCTCATAAACTCGCACGAGGAATCATGCGGGATGTGATAGTAAAAGTTGAAGAATTTTACTACCCGGTTGACTTTTTGGTCTTAGACTACTCATCGGTTGATTTGACCCAACAACAAAATGTTATTTTGGGTCGACCGTTCTTAAACACCGCTCATGCTATTATTGACTGTCGATCGGGCACAGTTGACATGGCTTTTGGAAATCGGAAAATGAGATTAAATGTGTTCACTAACGGATCTAATGCTTTATGTGGTGATGAGTTTTTCATGGCAGATATTGTTGACACGTGTGAACCGCACGATTATGAGGATGATGCTTTGGAAGCATGTGTTTGTGATTTTTCTGAACAGGTACATCTTTGTGCATTGAGGATGGAAGAGAAAAGTCAAGACGTGTTGGCGGTTAAAGAAGGACGACTACCATGGACTCATCAAATTGAAAGTCTACCGGCTGTGATAGATTCGGGTACTAAACCGTCATTGGAAAGTCCACCAAAGTTGGAATTGAAGGATTTGCCAAGCCACTTGAAGTATGCGTTTTTGGAAGATAATGACACATTACCGGTCATTATTGCATCCAATTTGGAAGAGGCCCAAGAACAACAATTGTTGAAGGTGTTGAAGGCGAACAAGGCTGCCATAGGTTGGACAATTGCAGATTTAAAAGGCATTAGTCCATCTATAGTTATGCACAAAATCATCACCAATGAGGAGGCAAAACCAACCCGAGAGACTCAAAGAAGGTTGAATCCCAATTTGAGAGAAGTTGTGAAGAAAGAGGTAATCAAGTGGTTGGATGCGGGAATAATCTATCCCATCTCGGATAGTGCATGGGTAAGTCCTACACAGGTGGTACCGAAAAAGCAGGTATACAGGTAATTAAAGATGAAAGCGGTAAACAAATCGCCACCCGACCGGTCACCGGGTGGCGAGTTTGCATTGATTATCGCAAATTAAACGCCGCCACATCTAAAGACCATTTTCCATTACCTTTTATTGACCAAATTATTGAAAAATTATCAGGTCAAAAGTATTACTGTTTTTTGGATGGGTACTCTTGTTATAACCAAATTGCCATTCACCCGGATGACCAACACAAGACCACTTTCACCTGTCCGTATGGCACTTTTGCTTTTCGGCGAATGCCATTCGGATTGTGTAATGCCCCGGCCACATTCCAACGTTGTATGATGAGTATTTTTTCGGATATGGTAGGGGAATCACTCGAGGTATTTATGGATGATTTTTCTATTTTGGCCCAACTTATGAAAATTGTCTCAATGAATAAGAAAAAGTTTTAAAAAGGTGTGTTGAGACAAATTTAGTTCTAAGTTGGGAGAAAAGTCACTTCATGGTGCAAGAGGGTATTGTGTTGGGTCACATGATTTCGGAAAGGGGAATGGAAGTGGATAAGGAAAAAGTCCGGGTAATATCATCTTTACCACCACCTAAAAACATTAAAGGGGTAAGGTCATTTTTGGGGCATGCGGGTTTTTATAGAAGATTTATTAAAGGCTTTAGTGTTATCACAAAACCTTTATGTAATTTATTATTAAAAGATGCTCCTTTTGATTTTACTAATGAGTGTTTGCAAGCGTTTAATGTTTTGAAGGAAAAGTTGGTGGAAGCTCCCATTCTACAACCACCAGATTGGTCAAAGCCGTTTGAGATTATGTGCGATGCTAGTGATACTACTATCGGAGCGGTTTTGGGTCAACGATTCGATAAAAAGCCTGTGGTCATTTATTATGCGAGTAAAACATTATCCGAAGTGCAACTTAATTATACAACCACCGAAAAAGAATTGCTTGCAGTGGTGTACGCTTTGGATAAGTTTCGTTCGTATATTTGGGTGGGAGTAAGGTGATTGTTTATTCGGACCATAGCGCGGTTCGATATTTGATGGGGAAGAAGGATGCAAAGCACGGTTAATTAGACGGGTGTTGATTTTGCAAGAGTTCGATTTAAAAGTTCGGGATAAAAAAGTGTGTGAGAATATAGTGGTGGATCACCTTTCCCGAATTCCATTGGAGGGTGTTGACGACCCGATGGAGATAAACGAATGGTTTCCCGATGAACAATTGTTAGCCGTGTCGACTACACCATGGTATGCCCACTTTGTGAATTATTTAGCAACGGGGTCTATTCCAAGTCACTGGGTAAAGAAAAGAAGACAACGGTTCATGGCCCAAGTGAAACAGTATATTTGGGATGAACCGAACTTGTTCAAGATTGGTTCGGATCAAGTGATAAGGAGGTGTATTCCTGATTCCGAAGTGTGAGAAGTTTTGACTCATGCACATGCATCGGCGTGTGGAGGTCATTTTAGTGGTCGAAAGACGGGTTATCGGGTGCTCCAATGTGGGTTTTATTGGCCCGCCCTTTTTAAAGATGCAAGTGAATATTCCTGACATTGTTTGAATTGCCAAAAGTTGGGTGGTATCTCAAAACGGAATGAAATGCCTTTACATCCCATTTTGGTGGTTGACATTTTTGACGTTTGGGGCATAGACTTTATGCCCCATTTCCGAACTCATATGGGTACTTGTACATTCTTGTTGCGGTTGATTATGTGTCGAGATGGGTTGAAGCGATTGCAACAAGAACGAATGATCATTCTCTGGTTTGTAAGTTTGTACAAACTAACATTTTCTCGAGATTCGGTATACCAAGAGTGATTATAAGTGATGGTGGATCGCACTTCAAGAACTTCACGTTTGGTAAGTTGTTGAAACGTTATGGTGTTAATCATCGAATTGCAACACAATATCATCCTCAAACGAGTGGCCAAGTTGAAGTTTCCAACCGCCAAATTAAGGAAATTTTGATGAAAACGGTTCGGGTGGATAGGAAAGATTGGTCGGTTAAGTTGGACGATGCATTATGGGCATATCGAACCGCTTATAAGACACCGATTGGTACTACTCCTTACCGGTTAGTGTATGGAAAGGGGTGCCATTTACCAATGGAGTTGGCTCACCGGGCATTATGGGCACTCAAGAGTGTTAATATGGATTATCATGAAACCGGAAAGTTGAGGAAGTTGAAGTTGAGCGAACTAGAGGAAATCCGAGACGAGACGAAGCGTATGAATGTTCCTCGGCCTATAAGGAAAAGTTAAAAAGAGTGCATGATGCTAAGATACGAAAGAGAATATTTGAAGTTGGACAAAAAGTATGGTTGTACAATTCGAGAATCAAATTGTTTCTCGGGAAGCTAAAAAGCAAGTGGATGGGTCCGTACGTTATCACAAGAGTAGGGAAGTTTGGTGATGTGGAGATTGAAGATATGCAAAATCAAACGACACAAGTGGTGAATGGTCATCGCCTCAAACCATACCTAGAAGGTAAGGATCTTAATGTGCTTGAAGGTGACAAGGTGAGTTTCGTTTTAAGCTCACCGGACGATGAAACAAATTAAGAGGCCAAGGTATGTTGTATATTTTAGTATAGATTAAATTAGTTTTTATTTGAAATTGGTTTTAAAAATTACCCTCTTCACTTTGGAGTTGTCCAAATCAAGTGTGGGGAAGTCCTTGTGATTTTTATACCGTGTTGAGGACAACTCGGGTTTTTCATGGGGGGTTAGGGTAATTTTTATTTAATTTTTATTTTTATTTTTATTTGGTAATTTTTATTTTTATTTTAATTTGGTAAATTAGTTTTTATTATTAGTTTTTATTATTGTTGGTTATTGATTATTATGAAAAACAATTTAAGAGGTGAACCGTAGACCACGGTCCAAACCGTGACCCACGGTCGGTTCCACGGTGAAGAATGATCGCACGGTACGGTGCCATCTGTTTCAATTGCTCATCTCAATTGTGACCCACAGTGTGAACCGTGGGCCACGGTCCGGCGACGCGACCAAAGGGGGAACCGGTTTTTGGTGTTAATAAACAATAAAAAACCAATTTTACATCAATTCTTAACCACACAATTCACCTAACACTATTATTTACTTCAATTCTCATCTTCTTCTTCCCAAAACTCCTTTCTACAAACCCTAACTCTCAACTTCAAACCTTCATAAGTTCCTCATATCTCCACCAAATCAACCGATTTTTGAGTCTATTTTGACTAAAATTTAACAAGGATTTCGATCAGAGCATTGCTTTTGAAAGAATCCCTTGTTTGGTTGGTCGATTTTGGTCATATAGTGTCCGAAAATTTTTGGGTTTTTGGTTTAGTTTGAAGCTTTCTTCATCTACATATTCAACAACACAAAGGTATGAATCTCATGTCATTATTGATGGTACATTGTATTGAAGTTGTAAGTTTGTTATGAATGTTTATATGTACCCACTTGCTTGTTTGAGTAATAAGTATAATGATTATATGGTATGGTTGTGGATAGTTGAAAATTGTTACAAAAATATGTTTGTTATATTGATAAATTGGAAATTATATGTTGAAAATTTTAATCAATTGATTAACAAGTAATTATCCACAACCATAGTAACAAGCAAGTGTGGGGATGAGGATGTTTACCTAATTTGGTTTGGTTGGTTTGTTTGTTGTTTTTAGATGGGTAGAACTGCGGATAGGGTAAGTCAAAGGCATCGTCTTCAAGTGGGCGAGCAGCCCAATTAAAGAGACAGAGGATGCAGGAAGAGCAAGCATATGTGCAAGTACAAACGGAAAAACCCACTTGGAGAGGTGGGGGATTATCAAAGTATGCGTTGGAATGGCAAGCGGAGCTGTTTGTTGATAAAATGGCTACGTTGAATAAACGACTTGATGGATATATGTGTGAGAAGGAGGTAAACGATCCAGGTTTTGAGGTGTTTGGGATAGTTGACAAATTTGAAGCTTTGGTTTAGGAAGCATCGTTAAAGTGTTATGATAACGAGATTAACACGTTGTATGATAGAGAAATTGAAGAATGGGTGTCCACATTGAGATGTCCTCCCTACAAAAAGGGGCACGATATGAAGTTAATTGGGACGGTAGGAGGTCAAGAAGTGGTGATGTCATTTGACTCATTTAATCAGATCGCGCCTTTTGACACTAAGCCAAGAAACTCATACATATACCCTTCTGCCAAAGACTTATTTGATTGCCCCGAAAAGCACCCTCAATGGCACAACATGTTAGAAAAGGTGGTTAAAGCAAGAGAAGGTTTTAGTGATCAGATTTTGAGAAAAAATTTGAAGATCGAGGCAAATTTATTGATGTCTATTTGCTTGCACAACATGATGCCTCGTCGGGGGGACATTTCGGTAGTAAGGAACAGTGATATTCCTGTTTTGTATGCATTGATGTGTGGAAAGCCCCTTATTTCTTATCGATATCTTGTCATGCATAATATCTGGATCAGCCGAGAAAGCAATAAGCGGAAGTTAATTCCGCATTGTCGACTGATCACAGCATTGTTAAAGAATCATGGTGTGATAACTGACAAGTCGGTGGGAATGACCAAAGTATTTAAAGAGTTTAAGTTGTCAGATTTGCCGGGTTGTGAGTACACAAAAACTGATAGGTACCATGTTCTTGTGTGTGAAAAGGTGAGATGGAGAGTAGCAAGAGAGGATGTTGAAGTGGAGGATGATGATGATGAAATTAAGCAGGAGGAAGAGGTAGGTGAGCCTGATTACATGGATGTGGGCGGTGGTAGTAGTTCCCAACACGGGGGTTGGGATTATGCGGAAGGTTATAATTCCTATGGTAGAAATTGGGCCCATGAGGGGTCCATGAATGAGGTGGTGGAGAGGCGTAGGCCTTCCACGTATGAGAATTGGTCTGATGAGTCGCGTTCACTATTCGATCATCAAACGTTTATGGGGGCCTATGCTGAACGGGCCGCAAAAGAGAGGCACGACCGGTTGGAGATGTGGAACCGTGCCAATGCGTATGGGCGTGAACATGAGATGAACATAAGGTATTTGGATGATCGTAATCGGAGGATGCATGAGCAATGGCATGCAGGTGAACCGGTTGTAGCGAATCCGCAAATCGTGGATTACACGGCTTTACCTCCGTATGATGGTTCGGTACGTTATCCCGAACCACCTCTTCATCACTCCATGTGGATCAATGGCACCTCCACCACCACAAGGAGAAGGAAGCAGCAGCGGCGATGGGGCGTTTAATTTCAGCCAATTTTAAGATTTCATGACATCTATCTTCGGGCCGGCCCACCCGCTGTACAACTGATTGAGCCGCGTGAATCCAGGTGAACCCCGCTTTGTATATTCTGTATAATTGTTTTTATCTTTGTTTTCAGTTATTTTTGGGTGGATGGGTGGAGGATGGAATACTTTTGATTAAGTATTAAGGGAATGTGTTGGAATGAAGGTGGTGTTTAACAAGTGGTTTGTTTGATTTTTCTTAAAACCGTACATTGGGGACAATGTATCCCAAGTGTGGGGATGAGGAAAATTTTCGTTTGTTTTTGTTTATTTTGAAAAAATTTTTAAAAAAAAAACAAGAAAAAATTTGTATTAGAATTGCAATGTTTATGTATGCAATGTTCAAAGTATTATATATTGAGAAAAAAAAAGTTAGTGATGTTTATAGTTGTTTATTTTATTTTATTTTTCTTAGATTGTTTGTAATAAGTCGGATCGGGTCACTTGAGCTACTTTCAATATTCCATTCCATACCCTTACACTTGGCCCCATTACAACCCGTTTTAAGACTGCCTGATTTGTATTCATGTCAATAAGCATTTACATAGGTGGAGATTTGATGATTGTACAAGCGTATGAGAGGAGAATTGATTAAATATGAAATGTATGGATTAGCACCAACAAAAAAGGTTAATGTGTAAATGTGTTATGTATGGGTAAAAACCGAAAGCATGTTAGGTTTGGTTAGAAATCTTTGGTTTAAATGGAATATCAAGTGAACTAGTGCACCCGATAAAAATAAGGGACTAGGGTATGACTTGGGACCTTGACTGAACCGGTTTTGTGTTAAGATTGGTGGATACAAGTTAAATGGAATAGAAATTTTTTGTGTCGAGATGTTGCTTGAGGGCAAGCAACAATTAAGTGTGGGAATGTGACGGGTGGTCCGTGGGACAACCCTTAATTGATTTAAAAGCCGTAATAATCATGATTTGAATTTGCTTATCTTGTGAAATTAGATAACTACGGTTTGGTTGGTGAATTGTAGTTAAAAGGAGGTTCCGGAGCTATTAAGACGTATAACAAAGAAACCCAAGGAACCGGAGATGCGAAAGAAGTCAAAATAAGTGAACACGAAAAGGCGCGGTGGAAGTCCACCATGGCCCACGGTTCAGACCGTGAGCCACGGTCCAAGAGGACAGATTGAACAGAAACCGTCGTACCGTGGCTGGTACGGTGGCCGTGGAAACCACCGTGGCCCACGGTTCCACAGTGAGCCACGGTTCTGAAGAAACAAGAACAACACCGTGACCCACGGTGGAGACCGTGGGCCACGGTTCAAGTCGTAACTGCTTTTCCCTGCCTTATTTTTAGACGTTTTGGATGGTCTTTTCATTATCTTTTTCATTCACAACAACCCTAAGACGATTTTGGAGATCAAGATCAACACTTTGGTGGTTATAATCATTTTTTTTGAGTTTATGATTCATTGGATTATCTTAATTGAGGTGATGATTAATCAAACAATGTGTGGCTAATCATCTTTATGTTCTCTCCCGAATTGTAAGGTTTTTCAATTGGATTACTTGTTTTTCGCTTATGTTATTTGTGGGATAATCTTTGATCTTATGAATATATTGCTATGGTGATTGTGAGTTTGTATTGTAATTGTTTGTATGATTTAAACTCGTGTTCTTGACTATCCGTTCTTGGTGCCATAGGCAATCGAGATTTAGTAGAAGAGAATTATGGTTAATAATACTAAACTGATTTTTGAGTGACAACCTTGCGTTTTTGTAATCCAAGTACTTAGTCCTCTTTTATCACAATCAATTGCATTTTCACAAAACTATATTCGTGTAGTTCATTCCACAAATAAGCGTTAACTTGATCAGCATTGGAAACCTGAAATCGGGAGAGAGCATTGTTTCTCTTATTGTTTAAAAACTCGTTTAATTGTTTTAGTTATTTTTGTTAATCAAATCAATCAACCAAATCATTGAATTTATTTTCTGCACTTAGTTTAATATAGTTAAATTTTATAGCTACTTAGTAACGCATTTTCCACAAACTCCCTGTGTTCGATACCCACTTATCACTATCTAATAGTTGTAATCGGTTTATTTTTTAGTGAATCTTAAAGCTCACGTCATTTTCCTTGAATGTGATTGAACATGTTGAATTTCCCTCAAACTGTTCAACCAAGGCATCCCAAAGCCCTTTAGCAGTTGTATTCTCTCTTAATGTCTGAGCGATATCATTTGATAAGCAAACACTGAGTACACCATAAGTATTCTGATCATCAAGAATCATTTTCTTATCTTCATCAGAGTAGCTTTCAACATGAATATCAACTGGTCCATCATCAGTAACTACAGTAAGCATGTGAGGTCCCCTCTCAATTGACCTAAGAAGTTTTAAAGTCGGTCATTCTCATATAGTTCTTGAATTTCCATTTGAATTCCTCAACGTTGCTTTCAAATGTCAAAAGCTTATGAGGTTTAGTTGTGGTTCCGACCTCATTTTCAAGCATTAAGTAGTTCTTCAACATCTCAGGATCATGAGACATCTTGACCATGAGAAGATTAAATTAGAACAGTCCATAATCACAGCAGATCCAATTCGATTGGATCTGGGAACTTGATTCTTTTGGATTTGGAAACTTGATTTGATTTGTTTCAAAACTCCGATTCGATTGATTTTCAAAACTCGATTCGATTAGTTTTCAAAAACCCGATTTGATTGGTTTTAAAAACACGTTTCGATTGGTTTTCAAAACCCGATTTGATTGTTTTTTAAAAACCGATTCGATTGGTTTTCTAGAAATGCACGGAACCCAATTTTTACATACGGACTCTTGTTCAAACACAACTTTACCCAGTTTTTTAGCTTCAAAGACCACAAGAACCCCAAAGAACACTTTAACACCCTTAAGCACAACTTGCAACCGATTTTCAAGCTAACAAACACACTTTCTTAGCCCAAAACCCACTTGTAACACTTGAACACACTTGTTTGGTACTAAAACACACCTCACAAACTCTTAAAGTCGACCAAAATCCAAGGTTGTGACCCAAGAACCTCAACTAGTAGAGCTGAAAGCTCTGATACCATTTGTAGGTCCTAGAGACGGGATCAAACAACATGTTAAGCTAGCGGAAAGAACTTGTGTGTAGCCGAGATCTTGGATCTTGCTTGGTATTCCGTTTATTACTAAGAAAAGGAAAGAAATATTGAGAGTAGAGAGAGTTAGTAGGATAGAGTGTATAAGATTTACAAAAGGTTAGTGGTTACATGGGTATGCTCCACCTTATATAGGTGAGCATACCATTCACCTTTCCATTATATCTCTCCAATGGGCTCTAAAGTGCATGGCCTCTGGCATAAACATTATATTAACATAAACTGAATGCTACCAAAATACATCATGACATGACTAAACAAATACAAAAGACTTAACAATACTATATGGGCTCTACATGTTGGTTTGAATTTTCTTGTTCTTGAACATGTTTTGTAGCAAGCCTTTTAGGCTAAATACTCTTTCTATCTAGACAATGTTGAAACTCCTACTAATGTGATATATTAGCTATGCATGATTTTGGTAAATTGGTGTTCTTTCAAGATTATGGTTGAACTAATGAGTTGATATTGATGGTCTTCCTACTTGTTAGAGCCGAATAGTCTTGTTAGTTTTACAAATGCTTGGACATTCATGTTGGAAAATTATCTTTTAGGTATTTGTCTGTAAACTTTGATTGTAAAATTGTTTACATATCTATGTTAGGAATGACTAGTGAAAACTACTTTGGTTGTAAAATTGTTAACAAGTATAACACCTAGCACTTGATATTGTAAAATTGATGAGTGTTGTTATGATTCTTGACTTAGTGATGACTTGCTAGTTAAAGAGTTATAAGTTGATGTTGATTTTATGATTTTGGCTAGTTAAATGTAATTTTAGGTGGTTAGAATGTTTGTTCATGATAGCTTTACTTTGATTATGAGGATTTGAAGTTTTGACAAACAATTTAGTCTATGTTTAATTCTTGATTGAAAACCCATCATGATGATTATTTGCTAGTATTAGGTTGTTTGATTGTTAATCTAGTATTTATTTTTAGATATATGATGTTTTACCATATCATTGTTGGATCATGTTAGTGGAGTGGATTCAATTCTAGGTAGTTTTGTTGGATTGATCATTTCTTGTATTTTTACTTGCATTGATTTCAGTGTATGCTAATTTAATTAGTTAAAATTTCAAATCAAGATTTATTTGTTTGGTTAGTTATTTACAAAATTTAGTACTATAAAATTTTCATATCCATGGATTGACATTCGGTTCTTACCGACACTATATTACAAACGATAGGTACACTTACCTTTCGTGTGTGGTTTAATTGTATGTGAAAACCTATTTTTAAAACCCGATTTGTGTGGAACTTATATGTGTGTGTGTGTGTGTGTGTGTGTGTGTGTGTGTGTGTTGTTTATATTTTCGATCTATTTTATTTTACTTTATTTCATTTTTATTCATCTTATTTTTATTTCAAATTTTAGTGTCCTTGTTTAGTTACTTTTTTTCGTAGCCACTTTTTGTATATGTGTTATCTTTTTTTATATTATTTGATTTTTTCATTTTTTAGTTTAGTTTTTTTTCATGTTTATGTGGTGCCCGTGATCTTTTTTATTTGAGTGTTCCTTATAGTTATTCGTATGGAGCAGCGCTGCTATGAAGATTACTGTGAAGGGTATCATTATGATAACGGAAATTATTACATGGAGGTTTGGTGCGAGATATGTGGGGACCCCATCACACACATGATTGTTATTATTCGCTAGGATGTCCCACTGATTTTAATGAAGAGCATTACCCTTAGACCTCCTCCTGCTACATGAACAAGTTATGTGTATATAATACCCTAAGTAGCACAAATGAATGGAAACACTTTGTAATGTCATTACCCAAGGATGTGACATAACTAAACAACATTACAGATCCTAGGCTTTGAGAAGGCTAATAAGCGAAGTCTAGACAATTAATATTTTCATTTACGAACATATGGACTAGCTTATATGGTGGTGTAGTAACATTAGAAAATTGAGAGGCTAATAGTTTTTGCCGTTTGTAATTCTGTTTGAAGGATGAATTGTTCTTCTTTTGATTTTTTTTCCTTGCATAGTTCCCTAACAAGATCATGCATTTCACAAGCTCTGACATCTCCATTAGACCCTCCTCAAGTCTGCTACATGAACAAGATTTCGGTCAGTTAGATCCATCAAGTAACTCTCTACAATATCCTCCAAGCTTCTATTATAAGCTTTTTCAGCAAAGCTAGAAACGTCAACCTGCTTTCTGTTTGAATCTCAGTATACTTTTGGACTTCACACAACTTGTTTCTAGTATTTCAAGGAGGTGAATGATTTAAAATCGCATTTTCTATCTACATGAATGGAACACGAAAGATTCTTAACACATGGAAATTAGTTCAACCAAATTATAGGCTCATACCCATGTCCACAATGAAAATGGATTGTAAATTCATCAACGGCATCTCAAGTGGAGGAAATGTAATTGTCTGTTAACAATGAAAGTGCCTTAGATTCACCAAGTTTGATATGGTATTTTGGACCACCAAAGGATCATCTGAAACACTTTCAATGATGAGGGTTAATGTGAAGGCTTGTAAGATAACATATTACAGATTGCAAATCTGTATAACCATTTCGAATTGTAAGGTAACCAAATGATGTTATTTTAGATCCAGCACTAGTAAGAGCCTCCAAGAATGGGATCGCTTTAGAAAGATGTAACTTGCATATGCATACTTATACCGTTGCATGTAGTGATTCTTCCAGAATGGTTTCATGATAATCGATGAACAAACATAGGAACAATACAACACAATAATTGAATGTGAATGAAACAAGGAATGAATAAACAAACTGATGTAATATCATTGAATTGACCATAGACGGTTTGTCTTGTTTAGCAGTTACATCGACCCTTAAATAGATGAAATGTCATAACTGTTTTTATAACCGTTTCTTGTACCAACGTGTCATTTAAGCATACAACCCAACATTAATTAACATAATAAAACCCTAAGATAATTCTTGACACACTTAGGCTAAATAAACATGTCTAGCCCATTACAAATACATAACATAAATAAAGTCTTGAACCAAACTAAACATAAAACAAACATAGGCTTAAACCGAGCAGCCCATTATGAATTGTTTGATCAGGAGATTAAATTTCAATACACCTCCCTAATCTCTTGATCATAGCCTGCACTTTATTCATGACTTGATTCAAGAGCAACCTCAAATGATCTTGACTCATTTGATCCTGCAACACTTGAACTTCCACCAACATCCCCTTCTTCATCACTTGCAAGAATCCACCGCGCTTACTCTTTCTTGAATCCTACATTTAATGGATTTGCATCTTCATACTTGGAACTTGATTATTTAGCTTGATGGTGTGGAGTATGATCTGCACTTGTCTTCTTGATAGGCAACGACTTGATTTCCTCTTCATCACTTGTTTCACAAACATTATCAACCAATTCTACCAAATCTTTATCTTCATAATATCCCCTCTTGGTGATAGTTGATAGTATCATTTAAGGGTGTTCAAATACATAAAGTATATCAATTGTAGATCACTACCCTTGTCGATTTGGAAGCCTAACATGATGGCTAAAGCTTTCCAATGTTGGTCTTTTGTGATTTTTTTGAAACTACCAAACAAGTGAACTCATGTAAAGATCTAGTATATCAATAACCTTGCCATCATCTAAATTAGGAGGAAAATCTTTCCCTTTTAAATTTTGAAAATCTCAACAAGCCACTTAACTAGATAAAGTTCATTCTTAAGAAAATTCTTGTGTTTAGTGAACATGTTATGAACTTGTATAATGTTTAAGAACATGACACACATATCCCAATTTGCCTTGACTATTTTTCCATTTTCCTTAATTTCCTCCAAGTGATGAAACATTGCATCGGCATCATGTTGATTAAACTTTAGAGAACTTATGGAATGAGGGTTTGTAACCTCTTTAAACTTTCCAGAATTCGGGTTCTTATTGATTTCATTAACAATTTTGTTAACCTCAAATGCCTTAGTATAACACAATAATCACCTTCATATTTTACAGCATACCTTTGCATGATCAATTTTCCGTCTCTAAAAACATTCTTTTTAGTTCTAGGAAGAAAATGAACATGGGGTATTTTCCTATATTTTCAACTCACAAACAATTTGACCATCCCTAACCCATGAACAAATATCAAATCTTCATGATTATTCCTTTCAACTTTGTATATATTCTTGAAATCATGAAACAAAGTCTGGTTATTTATTTGATGATTCATAACACTAGGGCTAACATACCATGTATCATTACAATTTCCACAATTAGATTCCTTAGCGATATAAACTACATCATTCCGTTTTGATTTACAAGGAAAATCGAAATTGGATGACTTACTAGGGCATGCATACGCATAATGGCCAAGTAACTTACAACGAAAACAGCGAACGTGCAGGAGATCACTGATTCCGTACCATCTTCAACAAGTAACGGTGTACCATGGCTAAAAAATCTGTTTCGGGATGCAATTTTTGAGTGGTTTTGCTGTTGTGTGCTTCATTTGATTCCGAATAGAACCCTATGCGAGTTTTCCTTCAACAACAACCATAACAAAGCAATAGAAAGCCTTCTGACAACGTCTTCCTGCTATGGCCTATTCCTTCAAACAAACTGATCGAATCGAGCCAATCGGCTCTGATACCACTGTAGTAATTCTTCCATAATGGTTTCATAATAATCGATTAAACAAACACAAGAACAATACAACAAAATAATTGAATGTGAATGAAATAAGGAATGGATAAGCAAATTGATGTAATATCACTGAATTGATCATAGATGATCTATCTTGTTTAACAATTACATCAACCCTTAAATAGATGAAACGAAATCATTGTTTTTGTAACCGTTCTTGACGTGTGGTTTAAACATACGGCCCAACATAAACTAACATAATAAACCCCAAGATAAGTCTTGACACACTAGGCTAAATAAATATTCCTGGCCCATTAGAAATACATAACATAAATAACGTCTTGCCCCAAACTAAGCATAAAACAAACATGGGTTTAAACTGAGCAGCCCATTACGAATTGTTTGATCATAAGATTAAGTTTCAATACTATGAAAGTGATCAACGTGAAATAAACTCTCTAAGGGGAAATATTAATATGGAAGGGCGTATGAATAAGCTAGCGGCTTGTCTTATATGGCGTAGTTATACAATTTTCCCATCTTAATATTTTTATGTTGAATCTTTCTTTTGTTGCAATTTTGAGCTGAGCTACCTTCAAATATCATGGACAGATAACATGCTTTGATGGAACCGTCGAATGCTATATTCTGAACAACTAGAAAGATTAACATCTCTTGTGACCAATCATAGTAAGGATGTCGTTCATATGAAGGATGGCGAGTTTGCATCAGCATGTCCGATTTCACCATTGCTTTTGTCCCCATCCATGGCGCCAGGTGTAAGGATGGTTGATTAGGGTTGTGTTTTGATAGAGCGTGATTAAGAACAGCTCTGATACCATAAACAAACTGATGATATAGGCAACTAATAATCATTCACAGATCAACTAAAACAAGGAAACCCCAAAAATAAGGTAATAAGCAAGGAAGATATGGAAACGGATCTTGATCTCCAATACAGAATGAAAGAATTTATGATAACGAATGAAAATTGAAAGCTAATTTAATCATTTGTCACTCATTAAACATATATATATCCTCCACTGGCAATTGTAATTTCTTCCATTTTCAGTTAAAAGTATTTCACTGTTTGACAATTTAATGAACATGGACCAAATTTTGCTAATAACTTATCAGATAGATGAACTGTATTAACAAAAGGTGGCACACATAGACACAAATGCAGGTATTTCGGCCTGTCAACGAGTTTAGTTAGGTTAATTAGGTTGGGGTATGATCAGTGGTGGATCCAGGAATTTTTTTCATTGGGTTCACTAAGCTTTAGTGTCCGGAGGTCTATTAACTAAACTAATATACTTTTTGATTCGGAGCAGACTGGGTCTGGTCACTAAGTTTTAATGTAAAGACTCTGATACCCAAATCTAGTCCTCCGCACCTCCTAAACACAAGTTGGTTGCATTTAATGGTGTAGTGTTTAGTTTCTTCCAAGCATTTGAGCATTTCTCTTTCTTTTTAACTACACCTCTGCACCTCCTAAACACAAGTTGGTTGTATTTAATGGTGTAGTGCTTAGTTTCTTCCAAGCATTTGAGCATTTCCCTTTCTTTTTAACTCACGTTTAGTTTCTTATGTAAGGTTATATATATATAACTAGTTATTTTGTTTTAAACCGCTATAAGTATGAATTAAATTTCTCCAAAGCTATCATATTCTTGTTTCTAAATCGGTACACTTCATATATTTGCATTTTAATAAAAAACAAAGTCAAAACTTCATACCAGTTAATAAACCAAATCCTAAACTTAATTTATTATTCATCAATTGCAAAAATAGACGGAATAATGTTTTAAGTAAGAGACGGAAAAATAAATGACTAAATGAGAAGGAAAAAAAACAAGAAACATAAAGAGTACGTACGTGCAGTTATGCTTGAAAACAAAAGAAACAAAGAATATGTTGCCAACAAGACTCAAATACAGATTTTCACAGTAAGAATGGGAGGAGGTTACCACTCAACCAAAGTTCCACTTTGACTATGAGTTTACCCACAAAATATACGTAGGTTCACTCTCATATTTTGTATTGGTATTCTATATAATATTCGAAACTCAATGGGTTCCCATGAACCTGCATTCGTATACGTAGATCCGCCCCTGGATATGATCTTGATCCAATCTGAACTTTTTTATATGATCCAACGGCTCAAAAAAATTGATGCACTTGTCAAGTAGATCATCCAATTTAAACAGATCAATAGTTGAATAAACCTATGAATTTATGATCTACCTGGGCTGATCCGTGGAATTGAAACTCTTTTTCACGTTTTTTAAATTCTTCTCTTTATTTAATTGACTTTTAAACACCTTCCCTTACATCACTTGCTAATTTTGTCGTTTTAGTACCGTTTGGTTTCCTTTATTTTACTTTTATAAAAAATTATTACTTAATTTCACCTGGGATAAATTATAGTAATGCCACAACTTTATGAAAACCGTTTTATTTTATAAAAGTTTGACAGGCTTATGACAAAAAAAAAGGTATAAAAGTTACTGTATATTAATGACGGTTGAAGAATATGAAAGCACCAAACATCAAAAGTTTAACAACCCACAAATAGACCGAATGTAACCAAGAAAAATAGTGGTAAATTTAATAAACTATAACTACAGATTACAGATAGGAATGTAATGTCGAAACGCATCTCCACCGTTGCTGTTGGAACAATCTGATTCTTCCACCTCCTTTTAACTTTTTTCTATTGATGGGACAATATTTGGATCTGCCATCGTTCCGTTTCCTACTGCCTATATGGTGGTGTGCTGGTGGATCGTTAACTGGTAGTCCCAACGTCTCTAGTTCATGAGGTGTTAGAAGATTTATTGATATGCCTGTTCTGATTTTTATATCCCTTCCACCTCTCTTGTCGAATATTTTATATAGAGATCTCGTGGAAATTAATTCAGGTCTACGCCAACAATGCATCATAGATGTTAATGGGGATCTCTCAACTCTGATCTTTAGGTCATAGTTTCCAACAGCATGATGCTCTTCTTGTATTTCGTAAGCGGACTGGATAACAGAGTTGTAACAAGTGGAATCCCTTCAAGGGAATAACAGTCGTCAAAAACTAGTTTGAGACATGGGAAGTTGATGCTAGAGGCTTCCCACTGTTGGATATCCAAGCATGATAGTTTCAAGTATTTTAGTTGTTGAAATGGTTCCTCACCCGCATCCCACCGGGGTCCCACGAAGGCATGTGTTAGCAGCTTTAGAACCTCAATATTTGGTAAAGATTGAATATTAGACATGCTACTCCATGGAAAATGGCATTCCTTTACTGTAAGCATTTTCAATGAAGCAGGAAGCCTGATCATGTTTTTCTTTTTGAATCTAGGTATACGTTTTGACTTCGCACAACTTATCTTCAGTATCTCAAGGAAGGTGAGTGTCTTGAAATCATACTTTCTGTCTCCGTGAATGATACAGGAAAGCTTTTTAACACACGGAAAATAGTTTCCCCAAATTGTAGACTCATGTCCCATGTCCACATTGAAAATGGTTTGCAACTTCATAAAGGGAATCTGAAGTTGTGGAAAGATAATTGCACGGCGACATTGCAAGTGTCTTAGATTCACCAAGTTTGATATGGTTTTTGGGAGCATCAAAGGATCATTTGAAATCCCTTCAATGATGAGGGTTTGAAGGCATCTATGAGCGCATATCGTGGATTGGAAATCTCTATCTTCATTTCGAATCACAAGGTACCGTAAGTTAACTAACAAAGATATCTCCTTTGGTAAAGGATGATATTGTTTAAGATCCAGCACGGTTAAGAGCCTCCATGAACGGGAACACTTCAGAACGATGTAACTGTCATATGAGTACATATAATGCTTGAAAAATGTCCACACTGAAAGATACTCTGAAAAAGGGCGTGGCAGTTTGGAAGAGCGTATCAATAAGCGGCTTGTCTTATATGGCGCAATGATACAATTTTCCCATCCTAGTACTTTTATGCTGAACCTTTCTTTTGTTGCGATTTCGGAGCTAAGCTCCCTCAAAACATCGTGAACAGTGATGGTTTTGATGGCACCACCGACCTTTCTATCCTGAACAACTACTAGATATCTATCAACTAGTTCCATCACGTAATCCTTTGCGGTTTCCTCCAAGCTTTGATTTTCGGATTCTTGTATAAATCCCTCAGCAATCCATAACCAAATCAACCATGTTACTTGAAACTTATAGTCTTCTGGGAAGCCTCCTAGATACAGAAAGCAAATTCTCAAATGAGAAGGTAGATGATTCACACTCAAAGCCAATGTTTTTATGTGCCCCCTGACTGTTACCGAACTGACACTCCGAGAAACTTTTTCCCATGTGTTCGGTAACTGGTTCTTTTGCGAGAAGTCCAGCTATGACAACCACAGCAAGCGGCAATCCACAGCAGTTTCTTGCAATTTGCATTCCAGGTCCAGTTACCCAGTCTGGGAAATTGTGGCCATGGAACACCTTTTTATGCATCAACTCCCAGCTTTCTTCATCTGTCAAACATCTTAGCTGATGAATGTAACCATGTGGTTCTGCATGCAAAGCAACATTTTTGTGACGCCTGGCGAGCAGAAGTCGACTTCCTTTGTTACTGTTGGGGAAAAGTACTTTCAGGACATCCCAGGCCTCGGTGTTCCAGATATCATCAATGACAAATAAATATCTCTGGCGTTTTTCCAAAATGTGCTTGTGCAACATTTCATGAAGGTGGGAGTAATTATGCCTTTTATTAGGGTCTATTTCAACTTTTGCAGAATCAAGTATTTGATATAACAAATCCTTTTTTTCAAATGTTTGAGAAACAGTGATCCACCCACGTATTTTGAAATAATAACAAACAAAACCATCATTGAATACTTTGGTAGCAAGGGTAGTCTTACCAGATCCTCCCATGCCAACAATTGAGACTATCTCCAGCTTCTTTGTGTTTTGGCAAAGTTTCTCTCGTATGAGATCAACATCACGAACAAGACCCACTAAGACGTCTTGTGAATCTCTGGAGTAGGAAGTAACAGCGGAAGCAGCAGTTTGGGTTTTCGGACTGTCGGCTTCTGGAGATGATTCAAGTTCCATCTTATGGAGGATGCTAAAGTAATCCTCCTTGATAGACTTGATTGATCTCATAACATCATCAACAAGTTCTTGCGGGAAGTCAACCATATAATACTTTTGGTTTTTGGAACTTAAATTGTTATTGGACACAAAGAGATCAAGCATATCATGTACCTCTTCTACCACATCGTTGAATCTTCTCTTCAGATTTAATATTACTTGCAATTGTGCAGGCTTATGTAGACCATTTTCTTTCTCAACGAATAGGGTTTGGATCATCGATTCAAGCTCTTCATAAAGAAGTTGTAATGGGTGCCTTTCATATGATTTAGACAGGTGGATTCCGATTCGTAGATCATTGTAACCATAAATAATCTGCTTTAATTTCTTCATGAACAGCTTCAGCCGACGGTATGCCATCTTGTTTCTTCAGAGAGAAGTTTAAGTTGAGTTGACTTTGACTTGTATAAATATATGTTTAAGGTATCTCGTCTCAATATCGTTGTCATATAAATTGTACAAGATTTTAATGTCATCACTCATCGACATGTGATACTGTGATGAAGTAATAGATAGTTTTTTGGATTATTTTCTAAGAATAGCATATCTTCCTGTTTTACCGACCCTTAAAAGCTATCAATATAATTACTTTTGTAATTTGTGTTTTGATAGAATAATATCATATCTAACTATACTATTAAAGCAAGATGTTTTTTCACATGGTATTATTTTAGAATATCTGGCCCTCCATATCCCTCCATATAAGATGTCACATAAATATCATATGAACAGTTTCATATGTTATCAAGCCAATTAATTATGTTGTATTTGGAAATCTCGATAAATAAGTTATAAAAATAGAAATTTGAATTATTATCTATATTATTAAATTTAACTTTTTTTGTTATATTCTTTTAACTACAAGTGTATCGGGCTCTATCCTAGTATCACTATATATATAAGGGACGGTTCAGGAGAGAAATAATATTAATACGAAAAGTGTGAGAAATGAATCATAACCATTGATTGGGTCTAATCAATGGCCTACAATCATAGTGGCAATTTTGTAATAAAATTAAAAAATATATATAAAAGGTTTTAATGATAAAGGGTATGATGGCATCATGTATTTAAATTAAGTTTCCAAAACGTAAATAACTTAATTACTTTCCTAAAGTTAAGTCACTTTAATAATTTTTTTTACATTTTTTTTATATTTAATCAACTTTATTTTCTGTTCAGTGGCATAAATAAGAATAAAAAATTATAGTTTATATATAAATAACAACCAATCACACAATTACTTCTACAATTTTCTAAATTTAATCAACTTTATTATTAATTTTGTAGGCTATTAAAAGTATGTGTAGGTATATGTTAATATGGTTCACCAAATACATATTGACTATGTAGGTTGTTAAAAGTTTGTGCAGTGTACATTGTTTGTTATATAACAATTTGTGTAGGATTAATAGATTGTTGTGTGCGAATGAAAAACATTTTTTTTTGTGTAGTATACATAATTTGTGTGTAGTAATAAATGATATATTTTATTTATGATATATAGAGGTTGTGTAGGATGTCATGTACGTTGTTTGCGATATAACAATTTATGTAGGATCCATAAATTGTTGTGTAGAAATAAAAGTGATCTGAATTTACGAACTAATAAAACAATCATAATGTTAGGCTAAAATAAAAAGTAAATTAACTAATATATTGAAGTATAATTTACTATTAATTAGAAATAGTTACCATAATAAGAAAATCAATAATTTTACTAATATGTCCTTCAAATTAAATAATCATAAATTGAAAGGAAAATGGTGTGATTGGTCAGAATCATTTCTCACATTTCTTTTAATAACTTGATTTCTCTCCTGAACTTAACCATATATATATATATATAGGAAAGATCTTTTGAGAACTTGATGAGTAGTAAGAACTTTAAGAACTCAATATGTATTACACAATCAATTAAATGTGTATTAAATATGTGGCTGATAATAAATCTGATTAAAAAATTCAGGAAAGAGAATAAAGATTTTTGATAATTACACAAGTTTAAATGTTAGTTACACATGTGTAATAAGTCGATTTGGTGCATAAAAAAATATTGTAATTAATATAATAGAAACATGAACTAAAATGTAGTATCATATTGAATAAATTGAAGTTTAATACAAATTACATAACCCACAGTATGCAAATTATCAAAATTTATATACAATACACAAATTACATAAATTATATCTACACCTATTACCCAAATTACATTAATTACTTAACCACTAAAACATAAAATTAAATAAATTTTCAATTACATATGTTATACAAATTACATAAATTACCCAACACAAAATAAACATGTTACATAAACTACACAAATGACTAAATTACTCAAATTACAAAAATTATGTAAGTGACACATATTACACTACACAATTACAGAAAAAATATTTAAGTGACTAATAATAATAATAATAATAATAATAATAATAATAATGTATGTTACTTAATATTAAACTTTTGGCTAGAAATCAAACATACTATAAATATTAAAAATTAGGTCTCGAATTTCATTGGGTCGTTCTCGAAATTCTACAGTGATTGGTGTCAAAATTGCATAGGAGTCGATCAAAATTTTTATACTATTATAATGTTAAAAAATTCATAAGAAAAAGAGGGACTCCCTGTCACATAGACAGAACTCAAACACATTATTAATAATTGGGTTTGCATAAACTAAATAAACATAAACGTATATTAAAAAATTCATTAACCATTAATAATAAACTTTTCTTACTAAATACACTATACAATAACTTTTTTATTACTAATTAAAAAGAAATTTACTGAAATCGAAAAAAGGAATAATGATATAAACATATAAAGAAATAAAGAGAAAATTCCCAAAATAAGCTTTTATGAAAACGTTTTTTAAGTTTTAGGTGTCATTTGCAAGAAATTCCCAAAATATGTATTATAAACTAGCCGTGGTGAGTAGTTTATAAGTACACACGAGTAGTTTGTAGAACTAGTTAAAACTTACCACATGCCCTTAAATTAACTGTAACAAGCAGGTTCAATAATCATTTGCACGTCACGACTAAATAAGTTTCGTGCCTCGTAATCAACGCCCACGAGTTGTAACATCCTACTTTTGATTTTAATAAATAAATGAAATTTCGTTTATTCAGCAAAGTGTCGTGTGCCGGTTTCTATAAGATGATGGGCTTGGACTTTAGAAGATAGAATAAAAGATGGAATGGGCCTTAGGTCCATGGGCTTAAGGGAGTATAAATACCCCTTAAACCCTAAACCTTTCCATTTTTATCCATCTCTACACCATAGCCTACACCATCAAAAACACACACAAGACTATCATTTAACCCGAGCCTAGATCCGAAGTTGAAAACCCGAGAGTTGTTGGTTCTAGATCGTTGTGAAGAACAAAACAACATCAAGGCTTAACCATGTTCGTAGTTCGACTTGTTTAAGGTACGTATATAATTAGGAATCGTTCATTTAGGTCCGGATTCATTTAGATAATCTTAGATCTGTATACATGTGGTAAAAACGAACCAAACGTGCTGAAAACCATTAACGTTTGATAGGTTAATTGCTAACTTAAAGAACCCGTAACATATATGCCAAAATTGCACCCCTTAAATATGAAAGTTTGGCTGATTTGATGGTTAGGGTTTGTAGGCGCTTGGATTCCGAATCCATTGATACCTAAATCGTGTGATTTGGTTAAGAAACGAAGGTTTAATTGCAGGTCTAAGATATGTTGACTGTGGGTGTTCTTGGCGATTTTGACTTTGACCTGCGAGTCAAAGTTGGATAAGACTGATGCCAATTGTTATGTTCAGATAACGAATTAGTTCACCCATGTTGAGATAATGAATTAGTTAACCAGTTCGTTATGACAAGATAACGAATCAGTTCCCTAGTTCGTTATGATCATATAACGAATCAAGTGATTCGTTATTCAGCCAATTCGTTATGTTAAGACAACGAATCAGAAAGATAACGAATTAATCTAGCGAATTAGATGACGAATCAGATAGCAAATCAGGTGATTCGTTACCCACCAATTCGCTAAGATCAGATAACGAATTAGACCGCGAATCAGGCTATGTTCATATAACGAATCAGTTAACGAATTAGGCTTATTCGTTATGGAGATTAAGTTAGCGAATTAGAAAATACTTTAAGATCCTAATGGAAAATGTGTTAAGACAGTTAATGAAAATAAAATTTTTCCAAGCTGACCTGGCAGCTCGACCCCAGCCAGGGGCTTTGCCCCTTGGACCCTACTAGGGGCTGCTCCCCTAGACCCCGCTGCCAGGGGCGCTGCCCCCGGACCCCAGTTCGTTGTGGGTTATATAAAGATAGAAATACGATATGAATAGTAATAGTTAATTAATACATGTAATTATTACACAGTTAGCCGTGCACAGCTCAAGAAAGGAATAACTATTAACGGTGAACGTAACCGCATTCAGGTGAGTTTCTAGCCTCACTTCCTTGTTATGTTTTCGGGGCTGTGTGCACAATCGATATGTTTATTAATACATTTTTCCTAAGTGATAAATGTATGCCTTACGTGATTATGTGAAAAGTATGAATGATTGCTTGCCAGTACGTGAACGATCTTCGGATATTGCACGCATTGTCAAGTTGAAATGCTGTGACAAATGATGGTACGATATGTATGTATGTTTTGAATGAATGTAATAACAGGAATGATAATGAAAGGAAAAGTAAAGATAAAGGGTTGCATACCCTAATAATATATGCGAAGGATAAAGGGTTTCATACCGTAATAATATATGCGAAGGATAAAGGGTTGCATGCCCTACTAATATATGCGAAGGATAAAGGTTGCATACCCTACTAATATATGCGAAGGTTAAAGGGTTGCATACCCTAATAATATATGCGAAGGTTATAGGGCGAAATGCTCTTTATCACGTAAGAAATGAAGGTAAGTAAGAATGAGATAAACGTACGAAAGTATGTAAGTATATATGTAATGTATGTTATGTGATTAACTAGAACTCACTCAGCGTAGCTGACTTTTAGTATTCACGCAGGTGAGTAGGATGAGATAGATCGCTTGAGGGGAACACGTGGCATTGAATAAGAGGCTGGCATCGGAAGACTCAAGACGTTTATGTTTAATGTTTTGTTTATTTTGAAAGACAAGATGTGTTTTAAGACAAGTTATGGATTGTTATGAAATGTTTATCGAAAGTTTTTATATTCCGTGAATGTTTTAATTAACTCTGATGACTAGAACTATGTGAATGAGTAAATCCAACGTTCAAATGTGAGGCACCGGTAACGGGGCCTTACACGAGTAATTCATAAGTCATTTAGTCACGACGACTAGTTTACTTGGTTTACATTCCCCACACGAATAGTTTATTAATAGTTAACTCGTCGCGACTAGTTTAACCTTACAATCTACTCGTCGCGACTAAAGAACTTATGAATTACTTGTTGGCGTTGATTACGAGGCATAAAACTTATTTAGTCGTGGCGAGTAAATGGTTAGTAAATCTGCTCGTTACGGCTAGTTTAAAGACACGTGTTAAGTTTTAATTGGTTATACAAACTACTCGTCACGACTAGATTATAATACCTATTTTGGGAATTTCTTGCAAATGGCACCTAAAACCTGAAAAACGTTTTCATAAACGCTTATTTTGGGAATTTTTCCAGAAATAAAATATATGCATCAAAATTTAAAATCCAAAAGTCAAAAATAATATTTTGAGTTGACACTTGATTAGAGAGAGAAACAAAGTTGAGGTATAAGACTAATGTAACCTTTCAATAAAAAGACAAAAACGCTTACATGGCAGGCTCTGATAGGTTGAGTTAGTTTCAAAGTTCTTAAAACTCAAGTTGGTTCTTGAAAGAAATCAACCCTATATATATATATATATATATATATATATATATATATATATATAGGGGTGAGATATAGAGAGAACTCCTCTAAATGAGAGAACTAGAGAACTCTATTATTTCATCGTTTTTCACCTAATAAAAACTGAAAATAAAAAGAAAATTTATAACAAAACCCGTTTTTCTTAGAAAAGGGCAATTAAGGAATAAAAAAATATAGAAACCGCTCAAAAAGATCGCTTTCTCTATCCCTGTTCTCTCTCTCGAGATTTCACAATTTCCTTCATTCCAACCATAAACCTAGGGTTTCTTCAAACCAGACGAACACGATTAAGCAGCAGATTCAACGCGATTAAACCGAAGAACACTAGTAGGTAATCATCCGATAGCCGATTATCTGATTTTTATGCCTTATATCTGTAAATCGAGTAACAATGTGTTGATAATAGCTCGTATATGTATGACTGCACATATGTATTACATGAATAATTGGTATATTACACATAATCGAAGCATACATATGATATCATTGTGTGTTTCGGTTGTAAATCAAACATTATCTTGTGTATACCACTATACATACGCATTATACTCTGTTTTTTGTGCTTTATTTCTGTAAATCGAGTAACAATATGTTGATAATAGCTCGTATACGTGTGATTGCACATATGTAGTAGATGAATCATAAGTATATTACACATAATCGAAGCATACATATGATATCATTGTGCTTTTCGGTTGTAAATCAAACATTATTTTGCATATACTACTTCACATACGCATTATACTCTGTTTTTTGTGTTTTATTTCTGTAAATCGAGTAATAATACATTTGATAATATATCGTATACGTATGACTGCACATATGTATTACATGAATAATTTGAATATTACACATAATCGAACGAACATATGATATTATTGTGCGTTTTGGTTGTGAGTTAAACATTATTTTGTGTACACCACTACACATACGCATTATTCTCTGTTTCGTGACTTATATCTCAAAATCGGGTTACAATATGCTGATAATATGTGTGATTGCACATATGTATTACATGATTCATTAGCATATTACACATAATCGAACGAACATATGATATTATTGTGCGTTTTTTGGTTGAGTCAAACATTATTTTGTGTATACCACTACACATACGCATTATTCTCTTTTTTTCGTGATTTATCTCTAAAAATCGAATAACAATATGTTGATAATAGATCGTATAAATGTGATTGCACATATGTATTACATGAGTCATTAGTATATTACACATAATCGAAGCAAACATATGATATTATTGTGCATTTTTTTGTTGTTACATGAGTCATTAGTAGATCGAACATTATTTTGCATATACCGCTTCACATACGCATTATACTCTGTTATATATGTATATGTTTTTTTAACAAATCAATAAAACGTTGATGAAAATTTACTATTTTTTCGATTGCATATACGCAGCACATAATTACCGTGACTGATTGAGCGTTTTATAGATAAGTTTGTAAAAATACTTTAATGTTGTCTTACATGGTCGTAAAATGTATATAAATGCATAGGTGTGTTACATTATAACATGAATAGAGTAAGGAATTGTATGGTGTTTGTTTAGGTATATGTACATGCAAAATATATGTAACTTTTAACATGTTTACTAACACGTGGACATAATTTATATAGGTAATAACAAGAAATGACAATTTTAAAACTTACAAAGAAAGGCAAACGGCACGAAACAGTTGCTGAAACCGGAAGCCAATACAAGTGCCTATAGCGGACAAAGACGAGCAGACGGAACATGTGGTCAAAAAGATAAGAGTCGTTTATAACAAAGAAAAAATTAAAACACATCCGGCTGCTGATATAGACATAGGTAAGATATAATGTTTATTTATTTTTTTCATTATTTTTAAAAGCATGAAATGGTCAACTGTATATTTTTTTTTGTTTTTATACGTTTATTTATTTCTTTTACACCAATAGAAAAATAAAATAACTCACGGTCATCAGGGCATAAAAGGAGCAGGACATCAAATAAAGGAATACCGTCGGACGTTGAGGATGCAAGTCCAGGTAAAAAACTCTCAAACGCACACATACTTGTTAACACGTATTATATACATATATGATATTTCATATATTTTACAGCAAAAGTTATATCAAGATCATCAAAACGTGCACGTGTTTTGAGAAGTGGAATACTGGATGTTGACGTATCCAAAAGCAATGAAGGTGAGTACACGAGCATTATATGTTGTATTACACCTATGCACTACCAATTTAGGTAGATACAGTATTAATTCGTCTTATATATTTACGCATATAGCACATACTCATTACAGATGAGTCGAGCATTTACGCGGATATGGTGTATTAAACATTAATGTAGACTTCATGTAGTGCGCATATGCATTGATTACACATTATTTGTATCGTTAGTGCAATACGTATATGCATTTCATGATTTAATGTGTCTTATACATTTAGGCGTGTAACAAATACGCACTACCGATGTGTTAGACATTTACGCGTATATGTGTGTATTAAATGTTGATGCAGATATAACGTATTACGTGTATACAGTGCATATGTGTTGTACGCATCATTATTGCAATACGTATATGCATTACATTAAGAAATGCACATGCGTACTACTGTTGTATTTCACGTTTAAGTGTACTCGTTGTATTACGTGTACGAAAACGCGTGCATATTACGACATGTTAGATGTAGGCCATAATCATGTATGACATGTGTTTTAGATATGTATACATATATGCGTTATTAGTGTATTAAACATACGTGTTACTTATGTTTTAACAGGTAGAAAGAAAACCGCAAAGGGAAAGAGAATAGTGGCAAAAAAGTATGAAGGAGGTGGGTTAAGGACTCGCTCGTCACCAAAACAGCTATTTTCATGCATCGAACATCTGTCAAGGACACAACGGGCCGCCATTCGAAGCATAGGGTTTGGGAAAATGCTACAATTTAAAGTAGATGGTATACCGGCTGGGTTAGGGTATTTCGTGGTTGATAAGTTCAACGCGGCTAATATGGAGATTGATTTGGGTGTCAATAAGCTCAAAATAGACAACGACACAATCCACCAACTGCTCGGGATACCAAACAGCGGTATACAGTTATCGTCGACTGAGTGTACCCAGAAGTTTGTAGGAATACAAAAAACTTGGAAAAAGAGGTATCCGGGAACATATGTCACACCAACCGAGATTGCTGCAAAGATTGAAGATAATCGTGATGACGGTGGAATGATGTTCAAGCTTGACTTTTTGGCGATGTTCCTTAGCGCGATGGGTGAGATTCAACAGACGGGGAACTACAAGCTTGAATTCATTCATCACATAAGAGACGACACAAACATATATGATATTGATTGGTGCTCTTTCATCGTCGATTTAATGAAAAAATGCAAGTCTGGTTAGTGAAGATGCGATCTGAAATCAATATTCACTGGCCCGCTGATAATACTCGTGGTACGAATTTCATTAAATAAATGATTGTAAATATTTTTAGCATTATTAAACGTGCGTGTATCTAACGTTTTTAAAAAAAATGACAGTTAACCTATGTGGATAGAGTCGCATCTCCCGGGTTTAATGTGGAACGTAGCATGAGCCCGATAAAATTTTGGAGCATGGCAAATCTGAAAAAAAAAAAAGGAAAGGTTAGAAAAGAAACATCTCCCGGGTTTAGGGACATGTATTTGGGTGTGGATGGAGATGAAAGCGAGGACGAAACAGAGACTAACACGTTTGCAAATATGTATAGCCCGAATGATCTGACGGTACGAGTTACAACCATCACACGTATATATATTTAGTATAATGGGACTGTTAGCATTAATAACTTATGATGTGCTTTTTTATTAACAGGGACATGTGACCAAGCTTGACACGCTATTCGAATCTGCCATAAAAAACAAAAAATAATCGAAGGAGCTCTGCGTGAAGCACGTTCGGCTTTTCCAACAATTAGTGAGATAAAGACTTTTGTTGACAGGTATAAAAATTTCTACAAAGATGTTGTAAACGTCGAGGACGACAATGCGAACGTTGATGGTGAGAAGATTGAAGTCGAGGCTGAAGAGGATGAGGGTGGTTTGAAGCTGGATGACGTGATAAAGAATATCACAGATAAAACAAAAGAAGTCGGTTATGAAAAATCGAGTTTCAGTCTCGGTTTAAGATCCCAAGAATCAGGTGGCATGGATAACGACACGAATGCTAATGAAAACATGGGTATAGGGTCGTACCAACCGGCTGACATAGAACAGGTGATGAGTGATGAAGAAATGATGGTTTGTCGGTACCTAAGAGGACTGGTAGAGTTTAAAAAGAATAAGGAAAGAAAGAGCACAAGGACAGAACTTTCGGAGAAGGAAGAAGACGGGATTGCTGATAAAACATTCAGGTAAAAATGTTTTATTAATTTCTTATACACGTATTATGTTTGTAATTACATATGAAAACATAGTAGTGCGTGTATGTAGCAATATGCACACATATTAATGCATATATGTAACACGTTAATATGGCAGCAGCGTGTATATGTACGGTTCATGAAACATTATGTAAGTATTGATGTTTCACGCATACACGTTATTAAGTTGGTGCATATGTACACTTACTATATTACTGCGTATACGCATTAATGTGCGTATACGTGCTGTTAATTATACATGCGTGAATAATACATGTATGTACTATATAAACATATGGGGTTTTCAATTTAATATATATAATGTTAGTATTTGTTATCAATTTAATATTACACAGAAAAGATATGTTTGACGCTGACTATGGTGTTTTCACGAGAGCTTATTTGTTGGAGTCTCGGTTGCCGGGTAATCCGGTTCAGCGAAGCGTGGTTGACTGTTGGGTCACGGTTTTAAACTATCAAGAACAATTTAGAATCCCGGGGTCAATAAACCGTTTATTTTGTCGCGCATCAACGATTGTAAGTTTACAGTATATATAGCCTTAGAATAATTTGAATAACGCTTATATAAACTAATGTTGAAGTGGCATTAATTAAATGTGCAAGATTGGATGGATGCTTACAAAAAGGAAATCAACACATGAAGAAAGAGTAAAAGCGTTTAAAACAAACTTGTTGTCTGTGCTAAATAAGGATGAAAGCAAGATGGGTTTAAGAGAGTATGATGCGGTGTTGTTTCCAATTTTTGAAAAAAATCACTTTTACGTAATCGCTTTCGACATGAGGGAAACTGGTAAGTCAAGGCACAGTATAATGGTAAGTCAAGGCACGCCGTAGAAAATGGTAAGTCAAGGCACAGTATAAAAATATTATTAGCGATGAATAAGTAGGCAGTCGGTGATACACATGCGTAGTATGTTACCAAGTTGAACATGTATTACATTATAAATATATACTGTTGTCATACACGTTTGTTATAATGATATTTTTTTTTCGTTTACACAGATTGACCTATTCGGCAGGTACCTGACATTGGTTGGACACCCAAAGGCTAAAGAGATTATGCGTACATGGTCGCCAACAAGAGTGGAGTTACCATGGAAAACATCAAGCAACGTAACAGATTGTGCTGTATTCGCGATGCGACACATGGAGTGCTATAGAGGAGGAGATCGTTTCGAATGTGACTTCAGCGTGGAAGAAGACAGAAAGGTAGAGCAGATCAATATTCTTAGGATGAAGTACATAGCTCGCATGTTGCTTTCGGGAGTAAACAATGTAAGGGATGGCATGTTGGCGGATGCTAGGGAATGGTAAAGCAAAAAACTAAAGCAGGTTATGGTTAAAAAGGTTCGTTTTAAGGAGGGTTGATGGATAAATGTTGATACTTGGTAGTTAAGAATGAAATAAACGATAATCGTATAAAAACATATGGTGTCATGTAGTTTATGCATGCTTATTTTGTTTTGTTTTGACACGTGTAATTGAATTAGACAGTTGGATGGTATGGTTGTAAACATTTGTCTTGGTTGTTTTGTTTGTTTTGATATTTGCAAGTTAATGGAACAGTTGAATGGTATGGATGCAAGTGTTTGTGTTAGTTGAATGTGTGTAAAAATTCATAGGGAATGTGCAACGTATATGATGATGTTCGACATGTAAATAGAATGTGTGACTGGTACAATATATATAGAAAGTGTGATGCACACGTGTAATGTGAAAACATAACAAGGATATATACAGGTACCAATGTGTGATGCACACGTGTAATATGAAAAAAGGATAGATAGGGACCAATTTGGGATGCACACACGTAACACGAAAGCATAGTAAGGATAGATGTTCACATTACATTATACAAATTGGAAAATAAAAAACACTCATAGTTGTATTAAAATAAGAGGTGAAAATAAAAAAGAATGAACATGCGTATACGCATTATAATGCGTACACGCAACCTGATAATCAGTGTAACATCAAAAAAAGTGTGTGAATGAGTATACGCAATACAATATTCAGAACGTAGAATGTAAACAGACACAGGTATATAAAACATACAACACACAAATGATAATGCACCAGTCAAAGCACATGCGCAAACGATATATACTACGCAACTGCACCCGTCTAAAACGGTTTAAACGCAAGTATAAAAATCAAAATATTAATCTGTATTACACAAACATAAGTTTCATTGGGCTGTACCATCAGTCATTTCAAATTTTATTAAAATGCATAATCATCTAATACGAAAACATGAGACGCGCTTATTGAATATATAACAATGCAATGCGCGTATGTAACATAAAGTGCATAAAATAAAGCATGCATGTAATATTAAATGCATAAAATCAAGTAGAAGCAACACGTTTGGACCGTGTGGCATAACGGTTGACAGAATGGCCGGTGGTTGACTTGGCAACAGCAGCATCAGCTAAAACAGCAGCGGCGGCGGCTTCTTTGGTAGCTTTAACCTTTTCACAATTACGGGAGTCATGGTCGATCACGTATTTGTTGCATTTGTGACACAGCCTTGGGTTTTTGTTACAATTTTCCAGCAGTTTTTCAACCACGCCGACTTGACGTTTAGTACCCGACCCCTTATTTCTAATACCAGTCGGTGGCTTGATAGTCACATCAACCGTGTCGGGCTGTCCAACAAGCTCGCTTATAATCGAACGTTTACTGTTACAAGGTGGCTCAGACGGGAACTCTTTAAACACCTTGTCTTTTATATCTTTAAGCTGGACAAGGAGGGAATTGAGGCAATCCGGTTTGTGTCTCAGCCGGTCAGCACATTCGGTTAATAATTCAAACATGTTGCGTCTAATAACGGACTCCTCGTCATCTTCAGCCGAATATCTGTTTGAGATGTCATGAACCCTGTCCGGAAGCACGTTTCTCATCCACCGAGCAGGCAGGTATTTGTCAAGTATCAATTCGACCTGGTTGTACCTAAACACGCAAAAAGCATGTCTGCACAGATACCCAACACGCGTGAACCCCATGCACGAGCAAGAAACAGTTGTATCATGTGCATTAAAGTCGACCTACGTATTTTAACCAACAAAAAATGTAACATGAAAAATAAGGTGAATGCCGAGGAATGTAAGCGTTAACATGTAAACATAAAAATAACAGAAAATATAAACAAACTTACCACATAATTGTTGACTACTTTGAATCTTTTGTTGGTATGTGCAATGTTGAATTTTTAATACCGTCTATTTCCGAAGAACATGTAATATAACACTGCCTCATTCCTCTGTAATTTCCTTTTGAACCTCTAGGAATATTTTGCGTGTATATATCATGGACGCATGTATTTCCAAAGGCAGTTTTTCGGGAATTTTTGGTGTCGTTGTACTAGTTTCAATGTCAAGCTCGAGTTGAGTTTTTCATTGTCTATCAAGAGCAGCGCCAAAACACAATAGAAACTGGACAAGCGTGTTGGCATGACTGGTGTTGACCTTAAAAAGAGAATTTGAGCTTTCACATCTCGATGTGGTTTTCATAAGGCAACACCATTGTATTTCTCTGAAATAACAAGGGACCCATTGCTCCCTAATTGCATAAATCTCGGTAAGCCAATGATGATCACTCAAATTAAGGTCATCAATAAGCAATTTCCACTGCTCTTCAAATGTAGAGGGTGTTATAAACAAGTTCCACACCAGTTTATGTATGGAAACTCGCAAATATGTATTTGCTAATAAGTCACCCGAAATCTGTTAAAAATTGCACGAGCGTTACATATGTGCATCATATATAACAAAAATAAAAAATTAAAACAAAAATTAAAATAATTGTACCTTTAATGGTATCTTCTTAACAATGTTCCACATGCAAAGTCGGTGAATTGACTGGTCAAACACAGCACGAACAGCTTGTTTAACCGCAGCATCTTGATCGGTTAAAACGAGTTTGAGCTGTTTTTTATGTGTTTTAAGAAACTTGTCGAGTAACCACTTGTACGACTCGATAGTTTCGTCATATATTAGACCAGTACCAAATGTCACACACTTCTTATGATGATCCACGCCAGTAAATGGTACAAATATCATGCCGTATCTGTCATATAATTACAAAAAAAAAAAAAGAAAAAAAATATGTTACACAAAATGCATACATAAAACACGTATAAAAACGCGTGTGTGGAATGTTGGTATCAAACAGGTGTGACGGTAGTACAGTGTGCAGTTAAAAACGGTTAACATCATAAATATATATGTGTAATACATCTGTGTATCGATCACTTACTTGTTGGTACTGTAGGTTGCATCAAAACCTAAAACCTCCCCGAATGCATCATAGTTGCATTTTGAAACATCATCAGCCCAAAATATATACCGGAGTTCACTTCCAACAACTTTGTACTCAAATGAGAAATTTGGCAAGTTGACCGAACGAGACGTCATTGTGTCCACAATCATTTGTGCATCTCTGTCTGAAATAAAGAAGCGGAGATCCCCGGTAGCATTTTGGAAATCAGTTTTAGTGCCATTGACGTTTTGAGATGCGCCCTTTAACGAACATTGAAAGTTATGCACAATGTTTGGACCAATTTTGTTTAAACTTAGTTTGTGAATGAAACTGCGTTCAGAATACCCAATTTTTCGTCGTTTATTTATAAACTCCATAGCGTTTGGTCCAGTCAGCTCATGGGTATGAATATAAACAAAATCATATATCTTGGATCGCATGGTGTTTGGAACGGGTTTCAATCTTAGGTGGGCATTGCAACACACGGCCTTGGAGCTGTTGCGACGCGAGGTCGAAGAAGAGTTTGTGTTAGTTGAATCAAAATCTTGAAATTTCGGTTTTCCGGCTCGAGTACAAAGCATGTATCTGTGTGTTACCGAACCCTTGACTCGTTTAATAGTGCTTAAACGTATTGAAAACCCAGATTTGTCAGCATACGTGTTATACATATTGACAGCATCGTCCCACGTTTCAAACTCCATGTCTTTGACATGCACAAATTCTTCGGGCACGTTAGGTTTCCAGTATGTTGTTCCGTTTGGTGTATGGTAAACAATACTCGACACACATCCTGTATAAGGTTGAATATATTATAACAAATACATTAACATTTAAGACGCGTTACGTGACTGTAACAAATGTCGCATAGTGTTAACATTTAGATAACACGGCATGTATGACAGAGTGTTAACATGAATAGTGCAAATGTGTATTGCATAATATGGGGAAAATGTGCTATAATACGTATATGCAATATAAAACACATACGTAATATATATCATTTATGCATTGAATATCAGGTGTGTGTGCAGATCCATAAAGTCAATATGTTACCTCGATGTTCAACACCAACAGATTGCATATTATTATCGGTTTGGACACAATAGCTTGAAGCACCATCGCCGGATGACACTGAATATGAAACACTTGATTGATTGACACGAGATTCTGATACAGAGTCGGTTATTTCAGCATAGTCGTAACCGTTTGTTGCAGTAACAAAGGTATTTGACATAGAATCGTTCAATTGAACCGACAATGCACCATTAAATGCAACAATGCTTCCAGACGAGTCGATTTCTGATTAAACAAAAGCAAAACACGATTATAATTGAATCTAAGGTAGTAAAACGAATTTAACCTAACAATACCTTCGATCAACATGTTAGGAATAACGGGATGAACAGCGTGCGTGATCAATGGAGCTCGATTTCAATTAGATTAGGACGATTCAATTAATTGATCTGGGCATCGATGGATTGAGATTGAACAGGGGAAGGAGATATACTGATAAGGGAAGGAATCATGATAAGGGAAACAATATTTGGGGAAAATATAGTTTGAGATGTTTTACATATTTACCCCCCTTAACTTAGTAGTTCTCTAGTTCTCTCCATAAAATGGAGTTCTCTCATGATCCTCTCCCTATATATATATATATATATATATATATATATATATATATATATATATACTAGTTTGAGGCCTGTGTACACGGGTAATTGATTAAAAAATTAAACTTTAACCAATAAATGAAATGCAGTCAACAAATTGATCATATATTGTTAATACAATTACAATTTACATTAAAATTACATAACTAAGATTACACAATGTAAGGCCCCGGTGCCCTACTTTGACGTTGGATTTACTCATAAACACGGTTCCATTTATCAAAGTTAGTTAAAACTTTCGCGGAATAATAAAACTTCAATTATTCGTTACAAAACATTCCAAACTTGTCGTTAAAACATAAAATAAAACAGTTTATTAAAACATCATGACAACTCTTCTTTGGATGCCAGCTTCTTCAGATCCTGGCAGAGCCCCTGACTGGGGTTAAGCTGCCAGAAACCTCATCAGGAAAAACAAAAGTTCAATTATTTAATCAAATCAAATCTTCATTTTAAACCTTAACTTTCATTATTAATTATTTACTTATTCTTATCTAATATATCATGTAAGTCCTCTATCATTTACGTACGTATACGCTGTTTATCTTTCGTTTATTTCGTAAAATCAATCTGGCGTATAAGTTCAACTGGCGTATAAGTTAATCTATCTTGTAAGTTCTTTCAAGAGTATAAGTGGTCCTTTAGCATATAAGTCATGCATATACGTTTACATACATACACGTTACATGCATACATATACGTTGCATACATATACGATACATACATATACATTTACATGCATACACGTTACACACATACATATACGTTGCATACATATATGTGGTATACTTATACAGAGTTCATATACATATGCGCTACATACATATACGTTGTCCAAACTTATACGATACCTACATACACGCTAAGTGCAGGTCAGCCACCTTTTCACGTGTTTTTGAGGTTTTTCTTCGATTCCGGCACCGTCAGCCGCCATTAACCGCCATGGTTGGTCGGATTTTGATTGTTTATGACCTGGGTAGCTTCGGTGTGTCCAGATCTTAGCTAAGGTGGCCCTTAAGCTCGTTTTTGGCTGATTAAACACCCGAATAAAGCTAGATCTAGATCTTAACGGCTCATTCGGCATCACGGGGCTGCGGTGTCGGGTTCTAATATGTTGGTTCAGCTGAGATAAACGATTTCTTACCTTTGGTTGGTCTCGAATCGTTAAATGGAATAGAGTAGAGAGTATTTGGCTTAATTGTGTATTTTTGATGGTGTAGGCTATGGTGTAAAATGGATGGAGATGGAAAGGTTTATAGTTTAAGAGGTATTTATATTCCTTAATTAAGTCCATGGACCTTAGGCCCATCTTCATCTTAAGTCCACCATCCATTCATCTTTATTATATTATTATTCTACTAACTTAAATTAATTCTTCCGACATAATTAATTTATTAAATATTATTCATAGAGATTTCGGGATGCTACACACAAATATGTTACAAATAACTAAAAACTTTTATTTACACTTCATTTGTAATTGTATTAGTAGGTATACATTGTTTATCAAAAATTAAAATCATTAGTCCATGTCTGCTTGTAACTCTTAAAAAAGGTAACATATAAGTCTGAATATAACTCTTGATATAGCCACGTATAGTTGTCCATGTGACAAAAAAAGGTTCTCCAATTACATACCAACTATAGATAAATATAGATAAATGATAATATATCCATGAAACTAATAAAAAAATATTAATACACATAAAATATCATAGTTTTTAATCAATTAATATGATGTCATTTGAGAACATCTGCTCATGTTTATCCAAAAAAAAACATGATTATCCCAAAAACCATATTACCTAAACTTTGATGATATAATCATCCTTGGAATCTTTAAAATTTGAAATTGATTGATCATAATAAATTTGCTATCATTAATATTTTGTGTATGACAAATTTTTAATTGACTTTATATTTTACAATTAAATATTGTATAATCAAGCAACATAAAAACCAAAAATTAAACTATAACAAAATGATTTGTTTCATTTCATATGAATGTAATTGCCAGAAAAATGACAAATACATACTGACCTTAAAACCATGTTCAAATAATAGTGATTATTCTGAGTTAGAAGAATATTAGAAGATTTAAAGTTGCATAAAGTGAAGGTAGTGATTCTTATTTATAATAGTTGGGTTTATGGTGATAAAGATAGTTCAGGGTTTAAAGTCATTTCGATGATAAGAGCTGAAGGATTGTTAAGGCGAGGGTGCAGTGCTTTTCTAGCGTATGTTTTCAAAGCTACGGCCGAGACGAAAGAAGTGAAAGATGTTCCTATTGTGCGCGACTACCCAGAAGTGTTCCTTGAGGACCTTCTAGGGTTGCCACCGGAGCAAGAGAGAGAATTTCAGCTAGACTTAGTACCAGGAGTCCAACCCGTCGTGAAAGCAACTTACCGTCTGGCGTCGTCCGAGATGAAAGAGTTGATATCCCAACTACAAGAACTCCTTAACAAAGGTTTCATTAGGCCGAGTGTTTCCCTGAAGGTGTACAGGTGTTCTTCGTGAAGAAGAAAGACAGAAGTGTGAGAATACATAAAGATTACCGCAAGTTGGTTAAGCTTATGGAGAAGAATATATATTCATTGTCACAGATCGAAGATTTGTTTGACCAACTGCAAGGTTCGAGTTGGTTCTCACGAATAGACCTTAGATCGGGCTATCATCAGCTGAAGGTAAAAGAAGCAGACATCCCTAAAACAGCGTTTCGGTCGCGGTATAGACACTACGAGTTCCTCGTGATGTCGTTCGGTCTAACGAATGTTCCTGAAACATTTATGGACATGATGAATAGGGTATGTCGGCCGATGTTGGATAAGTCAGTTATCGTTTTCATTGATGACATATTGATTTATTCAAAGAGCGAACCTGACCATGCTGAACATCTAAAAGAAGTATTGGAGATCTTGAAGAAAGAGAAATTGCATGCTAAATTTTCGAAGTGCGCATTCTGGTTGCGTGAAGTGTAGTTTCTTGGTCACGTAATCAATCCTGAAGGGATTACTGTGGACCCAGCTAAGATTGTGGCAATAACGAATTGGAAGACTCCGCAGAACCCGACTGATATACGCAGCTTCTTAGGGTTGGCAGGCTATTATAGGAGATTCATCGAAGGCTTCTCCAAGATAGTCGCACCGTTGACCGAAATGACCCGGAAGTTTGTAGTGTTCACTTGGGGTAAGTTTCAAGAAGAGGATTTTGAGGAATTAAAGAAAAGACTCACGCAAGCTCCAATCCTTGCTATACTCAGTGGTGACGACGATTTGGTTGTTTGTACTGATGCCTCGCATCATGGATTAGGTTGCGTGTTAATGCAACGAGGAAAGGTTATAGCCTACGCGTCTAGGCAGTTGAAGATTCATGAGAGTACATACCCAACACATGATTTAAAGCTAGCAGGGGTAGTGCATGCTCTCAAGATATGGAGACATCATCTGTATGGTACTAAGTGTATTATTTATACGTATCATAAGAGTTGTATATCTTTGAACATAAAGAGTTGAAATGAGACAGAGAAGATGGTTAGAGTTGATAAAGGACTACGATTGTGATATCAAATACTATCCGGGTAAGGCTAATGTGTTTGCCGACGCGCTCAGCCGTAAGAACGAAGAAGTCATTACAACAGTGAAGTCGTATAAGTTAATCATTAACTCAGATCTCTTTGAAGAGATCATCAAAGTGCATTCTGAGGTGCTAGCAGATGAAGGGTTAATGAAGAAAGAGAGAATCTTCGTACAGCAAGATGAGCTTATGGACAACACTCATGGTGTGAATACTAGTTTTAACCGTATGTGAATTCCACGCCATGGAAATCTTAAGGGTCAAATATTAAATGAATCTCACAAGTAGAGATACTCAATTCATCCGGGATCCACCGAGATGTAGTAAGATCTTAAGAGGGATTACTGGTGCCGAGCATGAAGAACGACGTACTAGATTATGTCAGTAAGTGCTTAACTTGCTTGCAAGTCAAAGCAGAGCACCAGAAGCCCTATGGGAAGATGCAACCATGGGAGATACCAAAATGGAAATGGGAACACATCACCATGGATTTCATAACTAAGCTACCCCGTACAGCTCATGATACCATTTGGGTGATTGTGGACCGTTTAACGAAAAGTGCTCACTTTCTTCCTATACGAGAGGCCATCTCGTCAGAAACGTTAGCAAATGTGTTCATCAAGGAGGTTGTGGCTAAATATGGGGTGCCATTATCGATCGTGCCTGATATAGATACTCTCTTTACCTCGAGATTCTGGAAGAAGTTCCATGAAGCTATGGGAACAAGATTGAACATTAGTACTGCGTATCATCCTCAAACATTTGGGCAGTCTGAAAGGACTATCCAACCCCTAGAGGATATGCTACGTGCTTGTGTTTTAGACTTTGGAGGAAATTAGGATGATCATCTACTTCTGACAGAGTTCTCCTATAACAACAACTACCATTCAAGTATTGGTATGCCACCGTTTGAGATGTTGTATGGTGGACGTTGTAGAACTCATGTATGTTTGGGAGAGATTGGTCAGAAAAATATTAGAAGTCTAGAAGTCGTACAAGAAACCTCTTCAAAGTTCGATCAAATCAAAGCAAGAATGAAAGCTGCTCAAGACCGTCAGAAGTCATATGCTGATAAGCGGCGACGACCAATCGAGTTTAACGTTGGTGACAATGTGATGCTCAAGGTCTCAGCTTGGAAAGGAATCATTCATTTTAGGAAAAGAAGAAAGTTAAGTCCAAGGTACATTAGACCGTTTAAGATCATAAAGCGTGTTGGTGAAGTAGCTTACAAGATGGATTTGCCTGAAGAGTTCGAAGGGATTCACTCTATTTTTCATTTTTCTCACCTGAGGAAATGTCTAGCTGATGGCACGTCCCACGTGCCATTAATAGGTATCGAGGTTGATGAGCAGTTGAAAATACATCGAGCAGCCTATTGAGATAGTGGAACGTAAAGAAACACAGCTTCATCATAAAGTTATTCCTTTAGTGAAAGTGATATGGAAGCATCGCAAAGGTTCGGATGCTACTTGGGAATTTGAGGAAGAGATGTGCAAGTTTTACCCAGAATTGTTTAAGTAGGAGTTAGGTTTCGGGGACGAAACCTCTTTTAAGGAGGATAGACTTGTAACATCCTGAAATTTCTAAAATTAATATTTAATATATTATTTATTTATTTATGATGGAAAAGTTTACTTGGGTTAGTAGAGATATAATAAAATAATAAAGATGAAAGGATAAGTAGGCTTCAAAGATAAAATTAAATATGAACTAAAAATGAAAGATGGGCCTTAGGTCCATGGGCTTAAGGGAGAATAAATACCCCTTAAACCATAATCTTTTCCATTTTCATCCATCTCTACACCATAGTCTACACCTTCAAAAACACACATTTCTCCGATTCCCGTTTTTGAGAAAATAGTCAACAAAGACACGATGATTCCCGGAGATATAACCGTCGGATCGGTCTCAAATTTTAACGGAGTGTTCATGGCATATAAATGAAGATTTCCACCAATCCGATCTTCGATCAGAGGTCGGGAAGTCCGGTTTTTATCAGCAAAAGTGGAGTTTTTCCGGCAAATGTTTCAGTTTTTCCGTAGTAGGCGACGCTTGTAGATCTCGGCGAGACTGTTCCGTTGCCGCTTGAATCACTCAATTTCGAGTTCGTTTGATATGGTTTTGGTCTATTTGAGTGATTTCGATCATAAACCTCAAATGTACATTTTTGTTAAAAAGGATTACTTTTCGTGTACGGATTTGAACGAAAATTGGTAGGATGATAGAACGGGCCATGATTATTGATAAAGTAATGAAGTTGATAGTAAAAGGGTTACTTGGTTCGTTTCGGGTAAAACGAATAGTGTTCGGCTTATGAAAAGGTCGGGTAAACGAAGTCGGTTTTACATGAAACTTAGTGGGATAGTAAATGGGACCTTATTATGTGAGAAAAATGTAAAGTTGAACATAAACAAGTTGTTTGGAACGAAACGGGTTATACAGGCGCATATGTGTGGACGCATATGATGTTAGCGTATAAGGGTGTGTATCCGTATAAGTATATACGCCGTATAAGATGCAGTGTATATGTATGTATGTAGCGCATATGTATGAGTACGCCGTATATGTATACCACGTATATGTATATAGCGTGTATGTATGCATGTGTGCAACGTATAAGTATGACCAGTGTGTATGAAAGAGTAACGTATAAGTATGACCAGCGTGTATGTATATGTAACGTATAAGTATGACCAGCGTGTATGTATATGTAACTTGTATGTATATGTAGCGTGTGTGTATATGCAACGTATATGTATATGTTACGTATATGTATATGAAGCGTATATGTATATGTAACGTATATGTATGCATGTCGTATATTTGTAACTTATACGTCAGATGTACTTATGTGTTGGGAGCAACTCATACACCATGGAGAACTTATACGGGCTTAAACTATTTTTTGAAATAAACGAAAGATAAATTGCGTATACGTACGTAAACGAAAGACATGAACTTATATGAGCTAAAGATAGTAATTAATTAATAATGAACGGTGACGTTTAAAACGGGAATGACTTAATAATATGATATGATTATGAATAGTTAAGTGATGCTTGTTAATTGATACACAGTTAGACGTGCACAGCTCAAGAAGGGTATAACCGTAAATTCATAAAGGAATCGCTTACAGGTGAGTTTCTAGCCCCTTTCCTTGTTATGTTTCCGGGGCTGTGTGCATACTCGATGTGATTAGTTAAAACGCTTACCTTAAGTGGTAAGTGTATGCCTTATATGATTTATGTGATAGTGATTGAGGTTATGAATGAATGTTTGTCGGTACGTGAATGATCTTCGGATATTGCACGTATCGCTAGGAAATGTGAGTTTTATATATGATGCATGAATGATATATGTATGTTATATGAATGACTAAGAGTATGTATGAAAGCGTATAAAAATAAATATAAAGAAATGTATGGTGTGGTTGTATGGAAAGAAAAGAGACCGAACCCTAATAATATCCGAGGAAGAAAAGGGACCGAGCCCTAATAATACTCGGGGCAGTAGAGCGTAATGCTCTTTAAAACGTATAAGTATGTATGTAAAGTAAGATAAAATATGAAAGTATGAATATATGAAAGAAAGAAAGTATGAAGGAATGAAAGTATGAAAGTATTAAGTATGAATGTATATGTATGTATGTATGAATGAAGTATAAGCAGGTTAAGAAATTAATATGTGTCTTCGGATATGTATAAGTATGTATGTGAATGTAATGTATGTTGCCTGACTAACTAGAATTCACTCAGCGTAGCTGACTTTTAGTATGCACGTAGACAAATAGGATGAAGGATCTGGCTTGAGGGGGACACATGGCATGGACTGAGCTGACCGACATCTAGTGAAGAAAAGTTATGATATTTTATGTTAAGATAATTTGAAAGTTTAAAGTTATGATTTTAATATTTTGTAATGAATGTTTGGTGTTTTCATATTCCGTGAAAAGTTTTAATTCACCCTGAGATTTAGAACTGTGTTTATGAGAAAATCCAACGAGAATGTAGGGCACTGGGACCGGGGCCTTACAATATATATATATATATATAATATCTTAATTTTATACCCGTTTAAGCACTTGAAATCTCATTTTATGATGTCTAGTGAGTAGTGGTACAGCAAATGCCTACTTGGCTGGAACAGGTTTGCAAAGATGTCAATATGTTAGGAACTTTTAGCAATGATGTAAAACCGAGCTTAGTTTTGACCGAAAAAATGGTTGTATTCATAAATAATTTCCACCAACTTTCACACTTTTGCCCGTTTTTTCTTCTCCCTAAAAGACAAATCCACCCATAAATTCTTCTAACTTTTCACATTGTTCTTTATTGACAAATTGGACAATCAACTATTGAAAATGGATGACCAATAGCAAACATGAATTTCAATAAAAACAAGATGGCATACCGTCCGCTGAAACCGTTGATGAAGAAACTGAAGCGGTTGATTGACATGAATAACAATAATCCACATGTCAGCAGACTCCTATCTATGTCATGTGAAATACATCATATACAACTGCTCTATCAAGAGCTTGGATGGATGCTCCAAAACCTATTATATAAGCTTGAACAAGTAGCATATCTCAAGACAAGATCCCAGGATGTAGCAGAATAGATACTGGATATGGTTGATCTGTTTGTCGTTGCCGATTTAAATACCAAGGACAATATATTATATGCAATATTTTGCATTGTTGACTCCCCTCTGATTATTGGGGATGTTATGAGATCGATCAAGTCTATTAAGGAGGATTACTTTAGCATCCTCAATAACAAGAATATAACTGAATTATCATCTCCAACTCCGAGAACCGACGGTCTGGAAACCCCATCTGCTTCTTCTGGTTTTAATTCCTCCAGAAATGTACAAGTGTGGGATGAAATCGTACGAGGAAAACTTGCGGAAGATACAAGGAAGCTGAATATCGTCTCTATTGTTGGCATGGGAGGATCAGGTAAGACTACCCTTGCTACCAAAGTATTCAATGACGGTTTTGTTGGTTATCATTTCAATATACGTGGGTGGGTCACTGTTTCTCAAACATACGAAAAAACGGATCTGTTAAGTCAAATATTGGCATCCATTGGAGTTGAAATAGACCCTGATAAAACACATGATTACTCTCATCTTCGTGGAAAGTTGCACAAGAGCTTGATGGACCAGAGATATTTATTTGTCATTGACGATATCTGGAACAATGAGGCATGGGATGTGCTGAAAGTGGTTTTCCCTGACAATAACACAGGAAGTCGAGTTCTTAACCATTTGCCTTCTCACTTGAGAAGCTGCTTTCTTTATCTAGGAGGCTTCCCAGAAGACTATAAGTTTCAAGTGACACGGTTGATATGGTTATGGATTGCTGAGGGATTTATACAAGAATCCGAAAATCAAAGCTTGGAGGAAACCGCAAAGGATTACCTGATGGAACTAGTTGACAGAAATCTTGTACTTGTTCAAGGTAGAAAGTTCGACGGTGCCATCAAAACTTTCTTCGTTCATCATGTTTTGAGGGAGCTCAGGTCGGAAATTGCAACAAAAGAAAGGTTCAGCGTAAAAGTAATAGGATGGGGAAATCGTATCATTGCGCCATACAAGACTAGCCGCTTATTGATACAGTTTCTTCCGTCTTACCCACCATGGTCCTTTGAACGTTACATTCATCTGAAGTGTTCTCGTTCTTGGAGGCTCTTAACGGTTCTGGATCTAAAACGAGGTCCAAAATACTATTTTCCAGAGGTGATATCATTATTAGTTAACTTAAGGTACCTTGCAATTCAGAATGAAGATAGAGATTTCCAGTCCGCAATATGCCATCTTAGAAGCCTTACAACCCTCACCGTTGAAAGGTCTATATATTACCCTTTGGTGCTCCCAGATACCATATCAAACTTGGTGAATCTAAGGCACTTGCATTGTCAACAGACACTTAAGTTTCCTCCACTTGAGATGCCGTTGATGAATTTGCAAACCATTTCCAGTGTGGGCATGGGACATGAGCCTACAAATTGGGTGGACTATTTTCCAGGTGTTAAGAAGCTTTCGTGCTCCCTTCACAGAGAAAGGAAATATGATTTACGATCACTCACCTTCCTCGAGATACTGAAGATACGTTGTGCAAGCTCACTGAGATCCAAAAAGAAAAACATGATCAGGTTTCCTGCGTCATTGAAAAAGCTTACAGTACGAGGATGTTTTCTTCCATGGAGTATTCAGTCTTTACCAAATCTCGAGGTTCTAAAGCTACTAACACATGCCTTCGTTGGACCCCAGTGGGACACGGGGCAGCAACTAATATATGGGAAGCCTCTGCCATCAACTTCCCATGTCTCAAACGATTAGTGTTGTACAGATGCTATTCCCTTTAAAGGATTCCACCAGACATGGGGTACATCCCAACATTAGAGTGTATCCAAATTGAAGATGATAACTACTCTGTTATCCAATCCTCTTACAAAATACAAGAGCAGCACTCTGATGGAAACTGCGGCTTAAAGATCAGAGTCGTGAGAGCCTCACCATCAATCTGGATGCGTTATTGGGCTACCTTTGATTTAATTTCCACACGAAACAGAATAAAAGATTCAACATAGGTGAAAGTGATATAAAAATCAGACCGGCATATCAATAAATCTACTAACACCTTAAGAACTAGAGACATTGGGGCTACCGATTAACGATCCACCAGCACACCACCGTATAAGCAGGAGTAGGAACTGGAACGATGACAGATCCATAAATATCATCCCATTAAACGGAAAATTTTAAAAGGTGGAAGAATCATGTTGTTCCAATAGGTAATGGTGGACGTGTTTCAACATTCATACCTTTAGTTATAACTTAATATACAGTTTTTGTAACTTCAAGTATATACCATTTGATTGATCGTTAATGATCAATAAAACCGAATAAAGGATAATGGCTGTGCTATAAAAACATCTTAAAAACCATCAAGTTCTGTTTTGACTTTTTCAAAACAAAGGAAGGAAGCAGGTTTTCTAATAGCATTGGACCTGACATTAAACACCACCAAAGCATACAATGCCCATTCAGATTTAGTCTCATTTTAAACCCTTGTGAAATCAGCAACCTTCTACAGTCTACATAAAGTTTTATATTACATATTAACCACATAGTCCCCAAAGTCTCAACTATTTCGGTGTCAAAGAATTACACATATCAACTTACACAGCACATACTGCTTCCAAACATAACAAAAGTAAACTATATAAAGAGTAATTAGTACTTAATCATTCACCCATGAAATGTCAACTTTCTGCACATTTTTGTTTTACTCAATCTTCTGCAAAAGTTACAGTATGGAGCACGCCCGTTGACCCTTTCGCTTCTTTTTCTTCTTTTGCTTTGGTGGTTGCAGAACCACTTTAATAGCTGCATCAAAAACAGCCTTCACATTCTGCAATAACCATAACAATGTTTTGGTCAAGATCAAGGTTAAAGAAAAAAATATAACATCCCATGTAAACTGAAGTTATTACTAGAGATGTTCATTGAAGATCACATTAATTCCAAATCTCTATGAAAGTCTTAAGATAACATGAACCTTTATTATGCACTAAAACTATATGTGGCAATAAGCCAATAACAACTCGTTTATTGACAAATGGGTTGGCTTGGGTCAGAAAGGTAAGTATATGCCTATATGGGTTCATTAGGGTTTACTCAAATTATAACGGTCAACTTGGGTTGATGCAAATTCAACACTGTTTTAAAATGGGTCGCTTTATAATACTTTAAAACTTAAAATGGGTCCATATAGGAAGGCAACATCTACACCCAATTTTAAGCGGCCCATTTTGACCCAAACTCATTTTCACCCGAATCCGTTCTGACACGAACCCGTTTTGACCCGGAACCCAGCCCGCCCTGCCCATTTTGCCAGGCTTAACACAGACACATAAAGTCATACCAGAACATTGCAGTTTCAATTAGAACATCCCATGAATATTGTAACAATTCTGTGGGTTTAGGCTATAAAAACCAACTGAATACCCCAAATTCTTCCAAATTTTGCTCCAATGATTAATTTGAATGAACACTCTTGGTAAGAACAGCATTTTTTTTTCTTTTTTTTCAGGGGTCATGAGGCGTTTTTTTGTGTTTGAAATAATAACTTTGCATAATGAACTAAGATTTCAAAAGTGTAATGGTCATGCTGACATTTTAATAAGTATGTTGCTTTTATAGCCTAGACACTAATTCTATTTGTGACAAAAAAAAATCAAGTTCGAACTACGTAGTTACCCCTGACTTGAAAGTCAGGCCCTGCAATTTTCATGAGATGGAAGACAACTGATATATATATGATACGAATAATAAAAACATCACATTACCTGCTGTGTTTTTGAACTGCATTCTATGTAAGCAGGGGCGCCAATTAGCTTCTTCAGCTCCTCTCCTTACACAAGTATAAAAAACATTATTAGTAATTTTCCATTAATAAAATATTTAAATGGGAGTGGTCGGTACCTGAGCCGTTGTGATTGGAACTGCACCGGGATGGTCAGATAAAAACTGTTTATCATCCCGAAGATCTACAAAAGAATTAATTTTAAGTCAGCCCAAATGACTTTATCGATTGTATATATTTTTCTATTAATGCAAATACAAGGCATTTAAAACCATTTATCGGTGAACCTCTTATTTATGACAACCTATAACTAGACTGCAGATATTTCCATTTTTGTGTGTCCCAATGTAATTTCAAGGCTTCCATCTTTGGCAAAACTTTAAGATAAATTTACTTATTAACCATTAATTCATCGATTTAGCCATTTAATTCATAGAGAAACTTCTTTGTTAAACAAGCTTTTGCTCGAGCTAAGCTCTAAAAGCTTAAATGTTATGCAAGAAGTATTTTCCAACCAGTTTTATTTCGATATATATACATAAAAGCTAAATCCGATAGCAAAACCCATTTCAGTTTATAAATATAATACCACAAAACCCATTCCAAAGTTATAAGTTACCAACTCCATGTCTTATGTTCACATATTACTTAAGGCTTAAAAAGCTTGGCTTATTATATTTTTCAAGTTTGTATCTTATGTTCGAGCTCTAGCTTGAAGTCGATAAAATCTTGACTCGAATGAGCTTGAGTTGCTTGATAAAAGCTCGACTAGTCTGCATTATGCAGCCCTAGTTCAAAGTGAACCACGTGCAACTGTAAAAAATATATGACCATTTAATGTTTGCTTTCAAGTTTCAACATCTGAAATATATTTCCTTAGACCTCAACCATGTAATGACATCATTAAATCCTGAGGATTTTAAACAGCCACATGAAGTATGGTACATTATATGCAAAATGAAATCATTACTTGCTAGTTGCCACCAAAAGATAAACTTAAAATGAAGTATGATGAACCAAATGCAAAATTAATTATAGAAAAGTAGGGGTGTTCGTGGTTTTAAGGTCAACCCGTGAACCGAACCGTTAGTAACAGTTTTTGATTTTCGTAAACCAAACCAAACCGTTGAACTCTTTAACCGAACCAAACTGAGCCGCTAGTAACAATTTGGTTCCGGTTTAGTTTCATGATTTGGGATTGTCGGGTATTATACAAATATATCCAAAATAATTTATTACATTTTATTGTACAGTTAACAACACTAACTGATGCTATATTTTATTGTACAGTTCTTAGTAATGTGCAAAATTTGACAAACACCAACTGATTTTTGAATTCTCGTTTGAAAACTGAATTTGGGCTTAGCCCACTTTTTTTGTTTACTCAGTGCTTAGCAATGTATATTATACGCCCAGATAGGTTTTATTTAATTATGTTTAGTAATATATATTTGTATACGCATATATATAACATATAAAATATATATAATTAAATCATATGGTCCAGTCTTGTTTTATACGGTTGGTTTTCGGTACAGACCGTAAATCAAACAGTTCGCTACGGTTTGAAAATTTTCAAACCAACCAACCAAAAGTTAAAAAAGAAAACCAACCGTGAAACCAAACCGATGACAGATTTGGGCAGTTTCGAACCAAACCGTGAACACCCCTATATCCTATGATAATAATTGTAATAAGTTGTTTGTAATTAATTAAGGTTGAAAGAATCTAACCGAGCTTTGTTCCAACAAGGATGATTGGAACACCAGGCGCATAGTGCCTCAATTCAGGAATCCACTGAGCATTGCAATAAACATAAAACAAACCTCAATCATGACCTAAATATCCAATCATATTCCAAAAAAGAGAGATCCAATATTTGTTTCAAATGGAAAAATGTTCATAAATATATAAAATCATGAATATTTAAACAGTCATCTGAGTTTCAAAAACTTCAAGTTGTTCATGTTGAAAACTTGTAACAAGAACCATTTGACTTCTGATTTGAAAGTCAAAACATTATATGTACAAAACTGAACTAGACATGTTTTTTACGGGAAGGTAAACCGAACCATGAAGAAGAAACCACAGATGAATTTATAATGCCTTCGAAATATTTAAATAACTTTTATTATAAAAAAAACTTTCCTACATTTGAAACACGATATGGATTATTCTTCTTAATTCTAAAAAAATCACTATTTCCTTTATTGCAAGTAAAATTGGATTCGTTCGGTAACTAAAACAATTAATCAATAAAGACAGAATCACCTTTTTTGATATGTTCTCATAACTGGCTTTGCTAATAAGAGAAAAGGCAAGTATGAAGACGTCAGCACCACGATAACTCAATGGTCTCAGTCTATTGTAATCTTCTTGTCCTGTTCAAAACAAAAACATAGTTTTAAAACCAAACAAAACAGAAATAAAGAAAAAAGATCTTTCCAACTTATATTAAAACTAAGAAATCAACCTGCAGTATCCCACAACCCAAGATTAACCGTGCTTCCATCTACCACCACATTTGCACTAAAATTGTCGAAAACCGTTGGCACGTAATCCCGTTATCATATATAGAAAGTAGACCAATAAGATATCAATCAATGAAAGCATTAGTCACCTCACAGATCACAATCCAGATTATTAATTATTACAAGAATATAGACGGTCAAGATTCACTCAGATTTGACTACTATGGCCCTAAATATCTATCAGTGAAAGCTCTTGTCCCCTTAAAACTCTATTTGTTTAGCCAGTTAGGTCAGTAGGTTATAAAACAAGAAGATATTAACCTGTGATACCAATGAACCTAAATTTGGGTTATAAATACAAATTGACCATTACGGAACTTTCCCAAAGAACCTAAGGCTGTGCATGGGTCGATTTTGACACAAAACCGGAACCATAACCAAACTTCCAGTTAACCAATGATAACCGATCAGTTTTGGTAAATCAATTTCAATTAACCTGTTTTACATGTTGGTTTGGTATGTTCAGTCAGGGGTCAGTCAACCATCAACTAGATTTGGTCTTGAAATGCCCGGTCCTGACTAAATGGTCCAATATAATGTAATTCAACCTGAAAGTTTGAGCTTAAAATTCCCGGTTTCTTTATCTCATGGTATATGTGTTGTCATTCTCTTACTACTCACATTCGTTTGTCTAAAAAATGTTAGATATATGTAAACAATAACTATATTAATATATATAGAGTGAATATATTGGTAACCTTCATTGAATAATACATATATATATATATACCTATATATATATGTATATATATAGGATTAGGATCATGTGAGAACGATTTTGAAATTGAGAACCAGTTTAGACCACAAAAAACACTTTTTCTTAAAAAAATAGAAAAAGATATAAAACAAAATTTTTTATTTTTCATCCCGATTTCATAAAAAAATATCGGTTTAGCAAAATTATACACATATGTATAATACTTATTTTTTTAATTTTATACATGTTATTTCTTTATACACATATGTACAATTAAAATAAATTAAATGATAATGTACATATGTGTACATTATGTAAATCAAGATTAAATACAAATATACATATGTGTATAACTATGTGGTTTTTTTCTTTTTTTTTAATGAAATCGGGATGAAAAAAAAATTGGTTTTTTTACTTTTTAAAAATTTTTGTTTTTTTTCGTTTTATTATTATATTTTTAAAAGGTTTTTTTGTGGCTCAAAATGATTCTCAAAGTTCTCCATTCAAAAAGTTCTCTTAGGATCCTCACCCTATATATATATATATATTAGTATATACATAGATTAAAATTAAAACATATTGATCAATCATTTAGTTCGGTTATAAAGGTTGGTTTTGGGATGTTTATTTTCACACAGATTATTGTGACATGAAAAATCAAAATCAAATAATCAGGTGACTGAAGTTAAACATGGTCATGTTATTTTACAACTATTTGAATAACTAGATTCTCATAACAACCTCGTATCTGGTTGTATACATATGATTACTGTATCTTTCGACATTCGAATAACTGGGCCGCCGACTTTATTAGGAAGGTGGTCCGCCAGTCTCCATAGGCCTAGACACCCTTATCCCAATTTATTTCATACAAGTTACATTTATAGACGCAAAAGGTAGGTGCATCTAACATGCCACACTCATTCAATTCTGATTTAAAAACAACATTCTAAAAAACAATAATTGAATAACATGAGTAGCACCCATTGTCATCTATTAATCTACTTTATTTATCAAGCCAAACTAGGAAATGAACCAAAAAGTAGGTCAAAATAGAAGTCGAAAACCATAATAATAATAATAAAAATAAAAAAGGAAAATGAAATAGAGAGTTGAATTGAGTTAACCGACTGCTCCATCGCCCACGGTCACACACTTTATAAACCGAGATGCACTCATTCTTCCCAAATCAAAACCGTAACACTAATTCACACCAAAATCAGGACCTATATTCCTTCAAATAGTGTGTGTTTATAGTGTGTGTTTATAGAATGTCAAGTACCTTGAGACACACAGAGAGAGAGTAGAAGGAGGTTTTCACAGCCAGCTCTATATCATATTGCTTGTGATATTACTCTTTTTTGGTTTTTCAAGTATTTTCAATCTCTTTTCAATATTTCGGATATTATTTATCTAATAAGTTGATACGGCGGTGTCTTATATTTTTAAAACTATTTCTTTCTTTGAAAAAAAGAAAAGCTTTAATGATGTAACCGAGAGTCTACATATAAAACTATAGCTATTACTTTATAGTTTATATAAATATAAATGATTGGCTATTAATTTTAATGTTTTGTTTCAACATTAATCATTTCGTATGAGCTCATTAGGAGGTGTTATGGTGTGCGTGAATGACCTGGTCGAAGCCAAAAACACATAGTCTTACACTTTTAACTATAGTTCGGTGCGTATAAAAGTTAGGGATGGCAAAACAAAACCCAATTGGGTTGCTTTGGGTCAATAAGGATAACTTTTAAAATTGTAATGTGTCATGATAGATCAAAAGAATTTTCTAATGAGGTCAAGATAGGATAGAGAAATGATAGTGAATTTTGGTTATGGGTTAGAATGGACTAAAATAAGCTCCATCTAATTGTATTTCAAAGAAAACCCACATAGCTGAAAAGAAATTGAGAAATCGAAACCGAAATCATTGAAATCGAACAGATATTTAAACCGGACGAAATGAAAAAAGGCAAAACCGAGCCGAAAAAAACCCCGAAAAAATCTAACCTGAACCGATACAAAACCAGGGGTTTTTTTATGAACGAGGACGACGGGGAAACATTTTGCGTTTTTAATTTATATTTTGAGTTATTATTTATTTATAAATTTTTTTTGAATTTTTTTATGGGTTTTTGTAACTCTTTGTATTTTAACCTTCACTTGGATCAAGATGGGTTAACTTTACTCATCTTGACTCATACACATTCTAACCCTCTATTTTAAAAATTCATACTGACTCATACCAAACCCATAAAAGGTAAGATGCGGCCTGCGGGTCATCCAAGGCTTCCTCAGAAGTCGCCCGCAGAACATTCTCATCACACGCATAACTAAAGTCAAAGGAAGATTAAAGAACAACTCAAGCGATTATCTGCGGATCGTATAAGACTCCCTCAAAATTCATCCACAATATGTTTCCCCCATGCGCGAGATGACATAAGAGTGATGTCAGCAAATCAGATGTAACCAACTTCATTCTAGAAGATTTACGCGAAGATTCCTTCCTGGAAAGCACGTAATGTAACAACCAATCAAGGAAGGACAGCTGGCAAGGTTGTTATAACCGTGCACATGGATAGTTGTCATGTCCTATCATATGCGGACACGTGTCCAGTTTGTTACAAAGAGCATCTTCTAGAATATGACAGTTGTACCAATAATGTTCCCCTTAACCATCAGCTATAAATACCCTTTCCATCATCACAAGGTATTCATTGGCACTTCACATATTACATTCATCACTTAAAGTACTTTCTCTCTCTAAGAACGATACTTAATCTCATGCCAGAGGGTGGTTACGGGAAGACCCCCCCTCTTGTTCTTCCCATAACGAGCTCACGGTGTTATGTTTTGCAGGTTTTCATCACCGGACTTGTTAAGTTGAGCTTAAACCGTTGTGTTACTCGTTATTTGACCCGTATCCTGTGGAACCATTGGTCTAGACTGTCACACCCCGACCAAAGGCGACGGAACATGTCGGGGTGCAATGGATTGCCCAAGAACACAAGACACTATTAAATTGACAATATTTAATCAACTCATTAATTTCATAAATCAATACACAACACATCTTGTTCGTACAAAACAAATTTGAATGCAAGTAAACAAATATAAAATTGTTTCTTCGACTAATTACTTAGTGGTCTCAAAACAAGCTATGTTCCTCAATTCTTCGTTCAAGCAATTATCAAACATGTAACATTGCATAAAATAAACTTTGTCAACACGAATGTTGGTAAACAATTTTCATAGATTTTGAGAATAATAAATATAAAATGAAAATCACAAACTCGTATATACAACAATAAATAAAAGCACACAACTTGGATAAACAACTTGAAAATAAATAAATGTGGCTCTTTTCGAATCGGTAACCACCAATCGTACTCGGAGAAATGAGGCACATTTCTATATGGTAACAACCAAATATACTCGAATAATGAGGTCCTATTCTATTAGCACTTAAGCTAAAATAGTTAGGGGAGCGTATGATCATACTTATTGAGGCAAACCAACCGAAAGCGATAAACACGTTAGCAAGTAATCATATAGAGCGTATAGCACCAAATCGAGCATTTATTTAAGTGAACATCTACTATAGATATTTGTGGTTTAAGACACAATGTATAAATCACTTTTGTTTGGATGCGTTTGAAATGCCACCCCCAAAACGTAAAGATGAAAACTAGGGGATGAAAAGGTACTCACATGAAATAAATAACTTGAAGGGTTGTTTGTGATAAACCGGGATAATAAGTTCAACGAGGGAGGTCTAGGTAAAAAGGGGTTTCGGTTTAGAAGATGGTCTTGAAAGACTTTAAAGTAAAATAAAATGACAAGTTAAATAGTTAATCAAAGTTTGAGGTTTAAAACGTAAATATCTAAGAACTTGGATTAACGCTTTTTGAAAAGTAAGTTTGCTCGTTCGAGTCTCGGTATTCTACTCATTAGTTTTACTTAACCTTTGTTAAGTAAATATATAGGGTATAGTTGCGATAATGCAAGACCCTTTGTTAAATAGATACTAAAACGAAATTTTTACGAGTGTTTGGTTTAGTCGGTTCGGGTCTTGATAAATTGTCAAACCCGAACCCAACATTTCCAAAGTGATACATGTCATGAGATAACTCAATAAAATTAAAAGAAACTTAACCAAGTGAGTAGTTCTATTAGGAAGAACCACAACATCCGTTAAGCGAGTGTTTGGCTTTGTCGGTCCAACCTTGTTATAATATCAAGTTGGATCCGACATACCAAGTATTTTGAGAAAAAAATTAAAATTTGTTTTATAATATAGTTTTAAATAAAGATGAGATTCGGTGGCCAAAAACACACTTGTGTGTCTTAAGCGAGTGAACTCGGTTTAGTTCGGTCTTGGTTCAGTCCTGGACTCGGAATAAGACCGAGGATGGTTGCCACATACCCAATACCATAGAACTTATTAAAATGAACTTAGAAATTATAATACACAAATCTTACTTGTAACATATTAGTAAATCATTTTAAATATAAAGCATTTAAACAAGAGTTCGGTTTTGGTTCAACCCTTGACTCAGAATAAGACCGAGGATGGTTGCCACATATCCAATGTCATAGAACTCATTAAAATAAACTTAAAAATAATAATACTCAAATCTTTCATACAATATGTTAACAATAAAGTATTAAAACAAAAGTTCGGTTTTGGTTCGGCTCTTGACTCGGGATGAAACCGAAAATGGTGGCCACATACCCAATACCATTGAACTATTAAAATGATTGGAAAATAAAAGTAAGTAAGGAACTAAAAAACATTAGTAAGCTTAAACGAAATATATATAAACAAGGACTATAATAGTTCTCCATGTACCATTGCCTTATAGTATCCCACCGCAACCAACCAATGACAGGGAGAAGTGAAAACCGAAGGAAACAAGGGGTATATTATATATACATATATATATGTTGTAATAACAATCGTTAAGTAACAAGAATTAGTTATAAACAAGGTTAGCATTAGTTTGACCTTGAGAAGTCAAACTAACAAGAGGTTGAAGATAAACACTTGGATCTTAGATTGAGAGGGGATTTACAGAAGAAGGAACAACCAAAAATGGGTGATATGGTCTTGTTTATATAGGGGAAGAGTAAAGGTTTGTGGGTAGTGTTTCTTTCAAGAGTTTACATGCAAATGGGTAGGTTAATTTGGTCAAACAAAGCATAAAACAACAAAAACAAGCTGGGAAAATACTGCAGGCATGGTTAGGCATTGCGCGACCACTTGATGGCCGCGCGGCGCGGCGCTATCTAGGGGTGGGGTTGGTCTCCAGCTTTGATTAATTGATGATTCGGGTCCCTGAAGTTCGGTTTGAGTCGTTTTTAATCATAAAAGGGTGTTTTAACGTACAGAAAGAGACGTTTCGCGATCCAACAAGTGTGAAAAAATTTGTAACATAAAAACCACTATATTTATTAATATCAGAGGATCCGATTTATAAAAAGGGTCAGGTTTATCGTTCAAAAACAAATACAATGTTAAACCGAAAATGATGAATGTCACATAGCCTATCCAGGTTTAGATCTGTGCTTCTTCATTGGCGCCATCCGTGTTTGTGCTAGAAATATAAAGTTTTTGTTTGTTTTGAATGGTTTGAGTCAATCTCATCAAGGTCCAATGGAAACTCCGGTGGTAACAAAGCTTTCAGCTGGGTTTGTGGCACCAACGGGTCCAACTCCTAGAGATTTGGGACGTGTGACAACGGAGACTCGAAGAATTCGTTCGAATCCATATCTGGAGGACAGATCTGGCAATTCTCCTCTGACGAGGTCTCACCGTCAGATCCTTAGATCTGATAAATTCCAGTCTCCAGAAGAGTGGTTACAATTGCAATAGGAAAAAGTTATCGCTGAATACGAGCGTATGTTACGGGAGGAACGAATCCGTGCACGAACACTAACGTATGAAGATGTTCCATCCCGATCTCCATCTCCTCCTTCAAGAATTAAGTGAAGTCAGATGCAAGAGAGTGTCAATACTGAGGTATTTTATGAGGAAGAAATGGAAGAGAGAAGTCATGACAGAGGTAATCCAGTTATGCGGGAAAACTCCCGCAGAACTGAGTACGATCAAAGTCATGCTTCTATAAGAAGAGATCCTACGTATCGTCGTGATGAGGCCAATTATTTTAGTGATGATAGTCAAGTGTATGTTAAAGAAGAGACTAGTCGCTCGTGTGCGATGGTCAGGCATACTGAGTACTGTAGCGATGCGGAAGAAGATTTTACAAAGCCGTATCGTCCCGCGGAGTTCGCGGAAAAGTCAAAATTTGTCCCACGTATTGCTACAGCTCCATTTCCTGTTATTGTAAAAAATCCTACCAACTTGGGAAACTATAATGGAATGACGGATTCGAGTGATCATTTGCTCAATTTCATTGCTATAAGAGGGGTCAGTGGTTGGACTCTTCCTTACGGGTGTCATATGTTTGCCTTAATATTTACGGGAGCTACCAGGCCTGTGAGTGGTTCGAAAAAGTACCGGATGGTCAAATCAAGAGTTAGGATGATTTGGTAGCTAAGTTTTCACAACATTTTTGCCAACTATAAAAACACACGCGGGACCCATATGAAATTTTGGATGTCATTAGACGAGATAATGAATCTATTGAAGATTTCATTACTCGATTTAATGATGAGAGTTTGAACATGGTGGAATTAGTGAAGATATGTTGTGTGGTGCTTTCCTCAAGAACGTGCGGAGTGGCGCCTTAATCAGATGTTTAACTGGGAATTGGGATGAGATCATGTGCGCAGCAAAACGTTTTGCTAGGACAGAGAAAACTTTAGGGTCAAGAATACGCGGGTAAATAGACAACAAAGGTGGAATTCAAGAATACACAGGTAAACAGACCAACGCGGGGTTCAATCTGGTCTAGACTCCAACCATCCGCAGAAACTTCAAAACAGCCAGATGCGAGAACATTGATTGGTAATAAGAATAAAGATCGTAATCTGAGCCAAGATAATAACATATGGACTCCGTTAACAAAAACTCCGTTAATAAACAGTCTTGTGTTTCATTATTGTCTTTTATTAATTAGTTTATTTAGTTTAACCCCCCCCCTTTAATGATAATAAATCAATAGTCGTGTCAGTTAGTAGAGTCTAATTAATTAGTTAATGTACGTAATTTAAAGAGTCTCATGGGTTCGATATCCGAACATACTTAGCTATACTAGAGTCGGTCGGTTCACTTGCCGGTTAGTAGTTTAGTCGAGTTTAAAGAATCTAGAGTAGTACTTAGTGTCTAGATTAGCGTAATTTAGTTAATAATTATTTGACTACTTTTAGCACAACAGGTCCCATATCTTCTTGAAATTGAGAAGAGGATGCTTGTGGTCCGATAGAAAGAATGTGTTGGCCTTATTTATCTTTATGATGATGGGGAGAAGCAGGTGGAGAATTAATCTAACAACATTGGTCCATATCTGAGGGATTAACTTGAGGACTGTTCTTCAGGAGTCCATCCTTTGATGCAATTGTTCTGTCCTCATCTGCGGGGGTGGAGACTTTGGTGGCGATTTTGGTGGTGATCTTAGTGGAGATTTTGGTGGTGATTTTGGTGGAGACCCGGGTGGAGATGTTGGAGGAGATACGTTTTCTTCAATTACAATACCCTTGAGGGGCATCTTGATTGAGTCCGTGGATATAATTAATGTAATCATATTTAAAGAATAAAATAAAATAAAATAAAATAAAGCAGAAGAACACATTATCACAAGACATATTACCTGTGGTAACTTGGGTAGAAGCAACAAGATTTATGCAGTCGCCAAGACGCATTTTCTTAGAATTCTTTGGTACAGGCATAGAAGGCTTTGAAGATCGACCTTTACCTTTCCCAATTAGATTGGGTGCATCAACGTCAATTACAACCTGATCGGTTGCGGGCTGCTTTTCTTCACTTGCGGTGGCTTCAACCGTGATTTTGGTGTCACTTGCAGCTTTACTCGATGAGGGATGATGTTTTTTCTTTCGGCTTAAACCTACAACAGCACACATGATACTCCTGGCATCAGTAGTATCAACAGAAGATTCTTCCTCACAGGGTGATGATTCTTCACTAGATGTCAGAAGGAAAATCACCCCACTAGAAGTAAGCGCTGATAAAGGAGGAGGATTTAAAACTTCCTCACCTTTAGCGAACATAGCTTCAGATACCATAGGCTCTGGGCGTAGAGAACTAGAAAATAAAAGGTTGTCACGAGTATGGTCAAGAAACGATAAGGAATTGGGGTCACAAGGATGTCGTGCCATCAAACCTGGAACACAGTCCATCAACGCGCATAAAATCGATCCCTCATATGCATTCAGTAAACAAAATTTACCACTGATAAAGCAAAGATATTTTTAAAGAATGGGAAAAATATACTTACTCTCATCAGGTTTTTGGTAATATGGTTCCTCATCAGGAAACGACCATAGACGAATCATACCCGCACGCACTAAGGCGCCCTCATTTATAGCTCGCATTGGGGTGGGTGTGCGGGTCGTAGTAACGAACCACGGAAGATTGGCGTATGCCGCAAATAATAAATGCGGCAGCTTCTCAGTGGGGGGACGATAAACCATCTGGATGGGAACACCATCTTCCTAGATCCAAAAGATCTTTGTTCACCTCTCATACGCACTGCGTGGCAGTTATGTTACGATAATCCCTTTACCAGTGATGGAACAGTTAAACCAACCGCCACGGCTTGACATCTTATAAAAAATGGCAAATTTGTCAGTGGTAGGCACAAGGTTATTAGCACGACAACAGAACTCAAAATGTCGAATCCTCGTTAACCTGAATGGATGCATTTGGGACAGATGAATGTTGTGACCCATCAGTATGTTGTCGAGAAATTTAGTGTTTGGAAACTGAAGATTTCAAGTTGTAAAATCCTCGACATAGACGACCTTCGGTTTCCAATAAATAAATTTCTTGGAAACATGCTGATGCGTCACGATACCCATCTGTCCCCAATCCAATTGGGAATGTAAAGGTTGATCTTCAAAGCCTTCTATACATGTACCAAAGAATTCTAAGAAAATGCGTCTTGGCGACCGCATAAATCTTGTTGCTTTTGCCCAAGTGACCACAGGTGATATGTCTTGTGATAATGTGTTCTTCTTTTTTATTTAATTTTATTCTTTAAATGTGATTACATTAATTATATCTGCGGACTCAATCAAGATGCCCCTAAAGGGTATTGTAATTGAAGAAAACGTATGTCCTCCAACATCTCCACCCGGGTCTCCACCAAAATCTCTACCAAAATCACCACCAAGATCACCACCAAAATCGCCACCAAAGTCTCCACCACCCGTAGATGTGAACAGAAAAATTGCATCAAAGGATGGACTCCTGAAGAACGGTCCTCAAGTTAATCCCTCATATAAGGACCAAGGCGGTTAGATTAATTCTCCACATACTTCTCCCCATCATCATAAAGATAAAGAAGGCCAACACATTCTTTCTACCGGACTACAAGCATCATCTTCTCATTTTCGAGAGGACATGGGACCTACAGGATATTATGCTCAAACCAATCTGCATGAGGACCCATTGATTCACCGTTCGCATTGGTTATTGCGTCAAGGCTCACTATTTACTAATAACAATGTTTGCCATGAATACCTTCAACAAGGAATTCCTCCTGCTGAGCGACAACGTCAGCTTGGACGACCCCGATATGAACAGGCAAACTTCTATTCTTTCAATATGGTGAACGCGGTGTCCACTGGTTAGGAAATAAATCGGGATTGATTAGCCATGATTGATGTGTGTGTAGATTTGGAGAATTCTGCTGAGGTAACCAAAAGAAAAGCCGACAACTACCGCATAGCTGCCAATACTGCAAAATGGCAGCTCAAAGATGTTAAGAAGGCGTTGGATGCTGAAAAATCGAGGCAAGCTGTTGCTGCTAACAGTTGGGAAGAAGCGTGTAAACATCGAGGCAAGCTGTTTCAGCCATTGCGTCGACTTGCATCCCTGGATAGTAATATCCCACGTTCATTAACTTCGCCACCACCATTCTGGGGCCCGCGTGTAAGCCACATATTCCTTCGTGAATTTCTCTTATCAAATAATTGGCGTCTTCCTCATCGACACATCTGAGAAGCGGGCCCATTAATGATCTACGGTAAAGTAACCTATCTTGCAATTGATAGTTTAACGCCTTGTGTCAAATTTTTTGGGCTGCTGACTTTCCTTCCGGGAGCGTCCCGGATGACAAATATGCAATAATTGGAGTCATCCATGACTCAACTCCCGTCTGTATGACCAACACCTTGTGTTGCTGGACTAAAGGGAGATCTAAAACTTCTATGCGGGTGTCATTTGCAAAGTATTCAAAGTTCATGGAAGCCAACTTGCTTAAAGCATCAACAAATTTTTTCTCACTTCTTTTAATATGACTGAGTTTACAAGATGTGAATTGAAGTATAAGTTTCTATGCTTGAGACAAGTACGATGCCATCACTTCATTTTTAGCTTCATACGACCTGTTGATTTTTCCCGCAATTAGTATTGAATCAACATGCGCTTCCAAATGTTGTACACCAAGTTTCTTCGCAATCCGCAATCCTGTCAGGAATGCTACATATTCTGCTTCGTTGTTAGTACTCTTGAAATCTAACTTGATAGCAACTCGTGACCTTCCGGATTAACCAACCTAAGATCCGCTCCAGAACCTTCACCACTTGACGCACCATCCATGAACAGTGACCACACCTGATCATGTTCCGGCGGTGTAGGGATTTGTTGTTTAATCAGACACTCTTGCTCTTTCTGCGGGACCTCTGTGACCAAATCTGCTAATACCTGTCCCTTGATTGCAGATCTTGGTTGTACTCAATTGTATGTTCGCCTAATTCGGTTCAAATGTGTTCTCTTCATAAGTGGTGGTGGTTTTCTAAAATTCACATTTTCCATAGTTAAAATCTCCGAAGGAGTTTTTGTTAACGGAGTCCATTATTATTATCTTGCCCCAGATTACGATCTTTATTCTTGTTACTAATAAATGTTCTCGCATCTGGATGTTTTGAGGTTTCTGCGGATGCTTGGAGTCTAGACCAGATTAAACCCCAAGCTAGTCTGTTCACCCGCATATTCTTGTATTCTACCTTTGTTGTATGTTTAGGACTTTTGGACCCTAAAGTTTTCTCTGTCCGAGCAAAAATTTTTGCAGCAGACATGATCTCATCCCAAGTTTTGGGCATACCATCTTTCACAGTTAAATATCTTATTAAGGTGCCACTCCGCACGTTCTTGCGAAGAGCACCACACAACACATCTTCACTAATTCCACCAATGTTCAAACTCTCATCATTAAATCGAGTAATGAAATCTTCAATAGATTCATTTCTCGTCTAATGACATCCAAAATATCATATGGGTCCCGCGTGTGTTTTTTCTGTTGACTAAAATGTTGTGAAAACATAGCTACCAAATCATCCCAACTTGATCTGACCATTCAGTAATTTTTCGAACCACTCACGGGTAGCTCCCGTCAATGTTAAGGCAAACATATGACACTAGTAAGGAAGAGTCCAACCGCTAACCCCTCCTACCACAACGAAATTGAGCAAATGATCACCTGGATCCATCATTCCATTATACTTTCCCAAGTTGGTAGGAAGTTTTACATTAACAGGAAATAGAGCTGTAGCAATACGCGAAACAAATTTTGACTTTTCCGCGAACGCCGCGGGTCGATACGGCTTTGTAAAATCTTCATCCGCATCGCTACAGTACTCTGTATGCCTGATCATTGCACGCGGGCGACCAGTCTCTTCTCTACCATACACTTGAATATAATCACTAAAATAGCTGGCCTCATCACGGCGATACGTAGGATCTCTTCTTCTAGAAGCATGACTCTGATCGTACTCAATTCTGCGGGAGTTTTCCTGCATAACTGGATGACCTCTGTCACGACTTATCTCTTCCTCAGAAAATACCTCAGTTCTGATACTCTCTCGCATCTGACTCCGCCTAATTGTTGAAGGAGGAGATGGAGATCTTGATGGAACATCTTCATACGTCAGCGTCCGTGCACAGATTCTTTCCTCCCGTAACATACGCTCGTATTCAGCGATATCTTTTTCTTGTTGCAATTGTAACCACTCTTCTGGAGACTGGAATTTATCAGATCTAAGGATTTGATGGTGAGACCTCGTCGGAGGAGAACTGCCAGATCTGTCGTCCAGATCTGGATTCTGACAAATCTTCGAGTCTCCATTGTCACACGCCCAAAATCTCCAGGAGTTGGACCCGTTGGTGCCACATACCCACCCGGACGCTTTGTTATCGCTAGAGTTTCCATCGGACCTTGCTGAGATTGACTCATACCACCCAAAACAAACAAAAACTTTATAGTTCTAGCACAAACTCTGATGGCGCCATTGAAGAAGCACAGATCTAAACCTGGCTAGGCTAGACCAATGGTTCCACATGATATGGGTCAAATAACGAGTAACACAATGGTATAAGCTCAACTCAACAAGTCCGGTGATGGAAACCTACAAAACAGAACACCGTGAGCTCGTTACGGGAAGAACAAGAGGGGGTCTTTCCGTAACCACCCTCTGGCGTGAGATTAAGTATCGTTCTTAGAGTGAGAAAGTAGTTTAAGTGATGAATGTAATATGTGAAGTGTCAATGAATACTTGTGATAATGGAGAGGGTATTTATACAACTTTCATATTCTAGAAGATGCTCTTTGTAACAAACTGGACACGTGTCCGCATATGATAGGACAAGACAACTAGCCATGTGAACCTTGCCAGCTGTAATTCCTTGATTGGTTGTTACATTACGTGCTTTCCAGGAAGGAGTCTTCGCGTATATCTTCTAGAATGAAGTTGGTTACAACTGATTTGATAACGTCACTCTTCCGTCATCTCGCGCATAGGGGAAACATATTGCGGATGACTTCTGAGAGAGTCTTATACGATCTGCAGATAGTCTCTGGAGTTGTTCTGTTTTGCAGGTTTTCGTCACCGGACTTGTTGAGTTGAGCTTATACGGTTATACCATTATGTTACTCGTTATTTGACCTGTATCATGTGGAACCATTGGTCTAGCCTATCCAGGTTTAGATCCGTGCTTCTTCACCATTCTAACTCATCACCCAAATCCAACCCAACCCAATCGTATTGCCACAATTGTAAATAGTATTATTTCCGTGTCATCCTTTTTTAAGAACCTGGTCATCATTCTTCATCTTCGACCTCCTTAGCATCATGCACGGAACCTTCCATTTACGGTGAAATCTCCTTTGATTACATTTTCTAATGCTATACATATGTAAAAAAATAACACATATGCACGTAATATACCATCAAATCTTTATATGGCCATGTGCAGCGCAATGTACCACCATGACAACTACAATGTAACACACCATTAACTAGTATATAGTGCACCACCATCAAAGCCACATTTGGATTTAAGTTTGGTCAATGCTTTGATCGGAAGTTTAGTGGAGTTGAGTTTGATTTGGAGACTTTACTAGACATTGTGGGAGCCCACCCTATATGTTTATGATTTTATTCAAAATTGTCATGATGTAAAGCCTAATTTGAAGTACATAGTATGTTGTGATTTCTACAGGGTAATTGCCAACTTTAATTCTTAACTTTTGTATACTATTTAAGGTCAAAGATGTTTATCCTCATGTAATCTAAAAGTAACAAAATAGGATTACGGACTCAAGTATCAAGTATGTTTAATATATGATCCATGTTCACAATAACTACGATAATACCATATGGGTATGTTTGGTTAGGGTTAATGAAATGGAGGAAGAATGGAATGGGAGAGGGAAATGAATGCACAATGAAATGAATTATTAACATTTATTTGTCTTGTTTGGTTAACCCTTAAGAATTGAATGAATTATTAATTTATTTTGTTTGGTATAAAAAATGAATAAATGATAATAATACTCATATCACAAAATACATTTTTAACAAAAAAAAATTGCAATGGCGACGATGGTAGTAGCTTCCGGCAACGACAATGGATGTGGCGGTGGCGGCGTTCAAGTGGCAGGAGCATTGGTCAAGTGGTGGTGGGGGTGGTGGTGGTCAAGCGGTGGTGGTGGGCGGTCAGATGGTGGTTGTTAGGTAGCAACAGTTATGGTGGCGGTGGTGTTCAAGCGGCGGCAGTGACAATAGTTGTGGTGGCTATGACAACGATGGTGGTAGCGTTGGTGGTGGCGATGGTTGTGGTGGTGCCAATGGTGGTGGTGGCGACGACGACGGTGGCGGTAGTGACAGTCAGGTGGTGGGGATGGGGGTCAGGTGGTGTTGTTTAGAAAATAAGGTGAAAGTGAAATGATATGAAAAAACTATAAAAATAAAAAAATATATATAAAATGAAAAAGAATAGGGTATGAAAGAATGATTTTGATTTAATGAGATTTTATGTGTAATCGTTGATAATTTGATTTCATTTCATTAAACAACCAAACACCAATTTTTTTATTCCCTCACAATAAGTCATTACATTCCCTCTGTTATTTTTTAATACACAACGCTAACTAAGTTGATCAACGCTTACAAAACTATACATGTTCGAACGTTGGATCCATTTGACTAACTAATCTAATTACTAACCGTAATCAACAACACATACAATTAGGCTCATGTTTTTCCCTCGGTTCTTCCCTTTTCCAACGATCTTTTTTATCACAACACTTGCATCATAAGTTTTCTTCCAATGTCTAGCAAAATTCGTGCTCACTAACTAGCATGGCATGCGTGACTTGTTTATCAACTTCATTAGTCTTTGTCTTCGTTTCCGTCTCCTTTTGTACATTTCTTCGGTTTTGAGCATGAGAACAATTACAAAGTGATTAAGCCCCTACATTATAAGGCTGCTTGTGTGGGATCTTTAAACTTCCGGTTATAGTAACACGTCACTATCACGTACGCAATGGTGCTTTAACTAACACATCCATCTAATACCACGTTGTGGTCTAAAGCCTATTTCATATGTTAAAGCCCATCATTCCTTGTTAAAGTATTTGGACCCCACCCATTTCTCCTTTGCCGCCCATATAATGTGCTAAAGCCCCACCCTTTACCGCTCGCCTTAAAACCCTAGCGCATTATGTGTAGTGTTAAGACCGGACCACATAATCTTTTGACGCTCCTTTAAAGCCTCACAGTTAGTAGTCTAACTATTATACTTCAAGAGTAAATATAACAAATATGATATCCCAATATAAAGCATGTATCAATCAGAATTATAAATATATGGCCTATAAAATTTAGAAAAGTAACAAGAAAAATAAGAAAAAATTAGAAAATTAGCTCACCTTTCATAATGAATTACTTTAAGGCTGACTGCAATTTAAAGACTTTCATTTTAATATTAGGTTTTCTCAAATAATACTTGAAGAGCATTTGTACAAGTGAAGTAGTGAACTGAAAACATGTATTTACATAGAAATGTAAAACATGTTATTATTAGTAAGTTTAGAAAGATATATAAAATTCCATCTTCTCTTTTGTATAATAAATACACTTATAAAGTTGTAATTTACATATATATTTTTTTTGTGTTTTCAAAAATTTCATGTCATGATTCCGTATCATAATAATCTGAATAAATGTTATATTCTCGTTGTACTTTCATATAGGGATGAGCAAAATCGGTACTGGTACCGGTATCGATTTGGTACTCTCAGTACCAAGGTTTTGAGTTTCGGTACCGGTATGGGACTGGTATTTCCCGAATTTTTACCTTCAATCCCGGTACCGTCCCGGTCCCGTACCGATACCAGTACCAAGAATTCGCGATTTGCGAGACCGAGACCAGTACCGGTACGGTCCCGATCTCATCCCTACTTTCATATATATGTGATTTACGTGAACGTTATTTATGTGTGTATATATATATATATTTGTTTTTTTACAATTAAATTGAATATAATTAATCTTTAATAATATATGACCTATTGGCTATTGACAATAGGAATTTGCTGCATGAACAATGGCGTACACTACTTAATTTATGTTGCTATGGACAATGTCACTCTAGTAGTCTAGCATAAAAGTAACTCATGTGCCTTTTAAATTTCTATTATGTCATTTTTAAACAAAATACAACATCTAGTTGTGTGATAATCATTTTAGATGACGTTTCTAAGTAACCAACTTTTCATTAGGATGGTTGAACGTGTGTTTAACAATTATGTGTACGACAAAATATAGATGGATGGATAAAAAAGGTCCTTCACTTAGAGCATCCACAATGGGGTGCAATATTCAAGGTTTGAATGATGTGGCAAGAAAGGCAAACAAGTGTGGACTTAATTTGTTGTTGTGGTAGTTAAGTTTGATTGGTGAAGTTTGTTTATGCAAACTTGCAACAAACAAGGGGTGGTGAGTCCATTTTTCCACCCTCTCACATGTACCTATACATAAATATTATATATATGGTTTTAATAAGGTTTGTAAAGGTTTGTTGTTGTGCCAGAAAGTTGGGGTTTTTGTAAAAAGTTTGAAATCTGATGTGACGTTGATGTGTCGGTTTGAGAAGTTTTGTTGATGTGGATGCTCTTAGGGGGAGGGGGTGGTTTCATTTCCATCACCCATCACATCCAATGAGATGGTGACACCTCACCCCAACCAAATCCATCACTAGTAATGAAATTTAGTGTGTGGGGGGGGGGGGTATGGTGTGATAAGGTTTTTTGTTTTTTTTTTGTTTTATTTTGTTTTTAATTGCAACTTAAAAAATAAAAACAATATTTTACTGGAACATATTACAACTTAAAAATTAGAATTACAATAAACGTCTACTCCTCGTCTGAATCCAGAAATTCCAAACCTAAAGAACCTATAAGTTCAACTAGATCTCATCTCAAACAACGGTGAATATTGTCATCCCGCAAGTCTAATTGCACATCCTCATGAACGGGAACTTGAGTAGGAGGATCCGGTACCTAGTCTAGAGAAATTGCACGTCCATCTTCTTTTATTAACATATTGTGTAATATGATGCATGCATATACGTAGCTAGAGATCGTGAGTTTTTTCATTGCACGAATCGGTCGACTGAGTATGCACCATCTACCCTTTAAGACACCGAAAGCTATCTCGACATCTTTTCTTGCCGATTCTTGCAACTTCTTGAACGCTTTTTCATTGTCCTCGACAAGAAACGAAAAGGTTTTCACAAAAATAGACCATTGCGGGTAGATACCATCGACAAGATAGTAGCCACGCCTGTAATATCTCCCGTTGACAAAATACGGACATAAATGTGCGGTACCATCTGTTACGCTCTGAAACAACGGTGATGTGTACAGAACAGTGATGTCGTTTTTTTGAGCAGGGAACACAAAAGTAAGAATGCCAAATCCATAAATCATTTGACGCAACCGCTTCAAGTGAGATGGTCAGTCGTTTAATATTGCCTCTAACATACGCCCCTCGAAACTCCCATGGACAATTCCTTCATTCGATGTGTGTACAATCGATGCTACCGAGCATCTCTGGAAATGCCATCTAGCCTCATGCGCGGCGTAAAGACGTGTAATGTCGTTTCTTGTTGGTTTTCGTAGAAACTCTTTGCCATACTATTTAATAATCGCGTTACAAAATAATTTTAGACATTCACATGAAGTTCTCTCAGACATTTGTAAGTATTCATCGAATTAGTCGGGTGGGTTACTTGTCGCTAATTGACGAATAGCGGATGTTCATTTTTGAAGCGCCGTAAAACTTCGTTTGCCCCTGGCGTCGTAAGATTCTTGAAACCATTCTTCGCTTGCTTTGACGTCGGCTACAATCTTTAAAAATAAAGATTTCGGCAAACGAAAGCGTTCCCTAAACGTCTCGTCATTGTATTTCGGCTCCTCCATAAAATAGTCGTTCATTAACACTTCGTGGGCATGTATACGATTACGATCCACCATTTTTTTGGACGGCTCGGGCCTTCAAGTTCTTTATATAACAACGGGAACCATTCGGCAATGTCATCGTCCGAAGACGAAGAGCTATCAGTGTCTCAGGGAACCAAGTTGTTCGGAAATTCCATATTTTTTTTGTTTTGAATGAAGTGGAAGATTGATAGTGTTTTGAGTTGGATTTGGTTTTGAGTTAGATTGAAATGGTTGTTTATTTATATTGTTTATTTTTTTTTATTAAATCCACCCCCCCCCCCAACGGTCAAAAACCCCCAACAGTACAATTTCTTGGGTTCAAACACGTGACGGCTATCTCGCTAAATCACCATCACGCGTGATGGCCACCACCGGCAGCGGTAACCATCACGCACCACTCCCAGTCCCCTTATATAAAAGTGCGTATGTGCTATACGTCACTTAGCATGTGACAGACCATGTGACCTATGTAATTATAACATGTGTTTTAGCGAAATTACTGCTATCGAGAGTATACAAAACTTTTGTATTTGTCATTGAAGTCTTTTTTCTTGGTGCATTTTGTGACCGTCGCTATGCAATTCTGACCAGCGGAGACGCCATAGGCGAAGTTAGAACAACTTCACCTTAGGCGAAGTTATAACAACTTCGCCATAGGCGAAGTTAAGAACAACTTCGCCTACAGGCCCAAGCCCAAGCCCGCGAAGTTGTTTATATATATGTATATGTGTGTCTTGTTTAGGTTTGGTTATCTAGAAAGTCAGAGTGTTTTGTGATCAGTTTAATTATCTAGAGAGAAACCGAGAGGGAGAGTCGTGTGGGACGGCCCGAGGTAGAGCTCACCTCGGGTCGGCCGTCATTTGTTTTCGTGTTTGGTATGTAATGTGTTTCGGTTATTATATAAAAGATCTGTAGATGTGTTTATCCCATTCGTGTATTTGTTCGTGTGTTTGTATGTGTGTAATCGTGTTCTTCGTCTTCTACACCATTAAACGAGTCTAGGAGGATTCCGCACTCCTAGACCTCGTGCGGATCTCGTATCGATCGGCGACGCCCCGGTGGGACCTACAAGTGGTATCAGAGCCTTAGGCTCTTATGCTATGGTTCGAGATCTGCGTTTTGGTGTTTCTGGCACGTTTCTGATGCGTTTTTGGCCGAACAGCCGCCGCAGGCGAAGTTACGGGGTTCAGGCGAAGTTGTCGCTTAAATTTTAGGGTTTAGGCGAAGTTATTAGTCAGGCGAAGTTATGGACAGGCGAAGTTAAGGAGGGGCGAAGTTATGGACAGGCAAAGTTATGGACAGGCGAAGTTAAGGAGGGGCTAAGTTGACTTTTAGGCGAAGTTAAAAAAAAAAAAAATTGTTTGGAGTTTTCGTCTGTATGGCCAGGTGTACACGATTATTGTGAGACCGAAGACGTTGTTCTGTCAATGAGTGAAACTTGTTATCTCTTGGTCTTACGTGTGAACAAATACGTGTCAACTCTGGATATGGAGTTGAGGTTGTGAATGGGATATTGATTGAAACTGGATATTGACACATAGTTGGGTGTTTGTGGGCAATGAAATAGTTGTTGTTCGAGGTTGACCAACTGAAGAAAGTCAAATTGAACTGAAGGTTTTTGTCATTACTGGATTGCGGTCAGAGCATATTATTTATGTTATTTTCAAGGCGTTCGAGAATTGGATCCTGAAACGTGATGCTTATTTATTAAAGTGAAAATTTTGGAACAAGTTGAATTTAATCGGGAATTAAAGTGTTTATGTTCTTGATCATTATCCCTGGTGATTGAAGATGCTTCGGATTAATTAATGGTCATGTGTATTAGATTCTGTCAAGGTGGTTTTGTGATGAAATTGATCACTTGATGTTGAGTAGTTGAAGATTAAACCTTATCGTATGCCGACGTGTTGGTGAAGTTGTGGAGGGAGCCCAACTTCACGTGTTGGTGAAGTCAGAATGACTTCATGTGATTGGTTGAGATGATCAATTAGGCACGGGGATGCATGCATTTCAAAGACCTCAATCTATATAGTCGGAGAAGCTTACACTGAAGGGGAGATCTGATATGGAAGACGCTGGGTGATTGGTAGATTTGTGAAGCTACAAGACAGTTTCAGACACGGCTGGTTGAAGAGCAAACAGAAGATCATCAGTTAAGAGGGAGTTTGTTGGTGCATGTTTTGTAACAGATGATTTTTTGTGTTTGTTAGAATTGAGAGCAACGGTCAAAGGGGAGTCTGTTGGTGCATTTTGTGACCGTCGCTATGCAATTCTGACCAGCGGAGACGCCATAGGCGAAGTTAGAACAACTTCACCTTAGGCGAAGTTATAACAACTTCGCCATAGGCGAAGTTAAGAACAACTTCGCCTACAGGCCCAAGCCCAAGCCCGCGAAGTTGTTTATATATATATATATGTGTGTGTCTTGTTTAGGTTTGGTTATCTAGAAAGTCAGAGTGTTTTGTGATCAGTTTAATTGTCTAGAGAGAAACCGAGAGGGAGAGTCGTGTGGGACGGCCCGAGGTAGAGCTCACCTCGGGTCGGCCGTCATTTGTTTTCGTGTTTGGTATGTAATGTGTTTCGGTTATTATATAAAAGATCTGCAGATGTGTTTATCCCATTCGTGTGTTTGTTCGTGTGTTTGTATGTGTGTAATCGTGTTCTTCGTCTTCTACACCATTAAACGAGTCTAGGAGGATTCCGCACTCCTAGACCTCGTGCGGATCTCGTATCGATCGGCGACGCCCCGGTGGGACCTACATTTTTTAATAAAAATATCTAAAGACCGTACGACGGTCAAACCTTAGTGGCATCCAAGTAGTTCCCATAAGCGCATTCAACCAAACACAAGTTTCCTAAAATGTGAGGAACCATTCACTGTATGCAATAGGTTTAGAATATTACTACTTGTAAGGAAAGATCAATATACGCAAGGCACCGTGGACCAGCGAAACAAGTTAAAGCTTTATGTGCACACTTAATTAAGGTCTACAAATCCAAAAAACATTATATATTACATTACAATGGGTAGAGTAAGTTGAAACTAATGTATTGTTGTTGTGGTAGACTTGGTTGTTACTAAAGTATAGGTCATGAGTTCAAAACTTATAGTAAGAAAAAAAATTTTCTTTACAATTGTCATAAAAGACCCTAAAATCTTATTTAGATTTAAGCCTTCACATTTGTTGAACCGACCTTGACGCTAAATAACCATGAATGTTAATTTGACTATTATGATAGAAGAAATTGTATCACATATTAGTTAGTAAACATATTTTGGCTTATCAAGTTCTAACAATGACCTCAACATTGTCACACCCCAACCTACGACGGAAATGCCGGGGCGTGAACTGATTGTCACAGCTCACAAGGTTACTATCATGAAATTATAAAGCGACAATATCTAATTAATTTATTTGTTATCAAACAACATTCATATACAACAAAGATAAAGAAAATTACAAATACAAAACCAACTATTCTTGTATATGTTTTATCTTAAAGTCAACTCTATGTGAGCTTCAATTCGATAAGCAATCCAAATCTATAACCTGCAAATGCGTACAAAATATATGTTTGTCAACAACACATGTTGAGTGAGTAGATCACCAGTTTTGACACAAACAAAAATAGTAATAATATATAAGTATATAAGTGAATAAAAATGGGCAAAACTGTTATCTGTGAGCATAAACAATTAAACCATAGCATATACATAAACAATCAACCATAAAGAAAGGGCTAAACCGTTGCCATGCGAATGGGCATTGGTTACCAAAAATGAAGTGTCGGTGAAACCATTGCCAATGCGATCGGGCTCAGGCCACTACGACGGTCGTATGATCATACTATAATGAGATTATGTTGGACCTCTCCGAATGCGATTCAAGTAAGCAAGTAAGCAAATAGCAAGTAGCAGGCAATCATTCAATTGACACACAACACAAAGATCACAGTTTGCGTTTGAGAAATAATAAGATAAATAATATGATAAATGGTACGCAAGTGTCACCAAAACATTTGAAAATAAGTAAAATAGGGGAGTGATTACCCACCTGATCGGATGAACGAAATAAAAGAATGGTGATGTGAGAAATGATGAACCCTTCGGGATACACCGACAAGGATTCCTAGTAAAATAATATTAATATGGATTAATTAATAATGAGACAATACGTATAATGAATTAAGAATTGATGTGAATTGATTTAGGTTGGGGATTAGAATGTTTATTAATTAATCGATGGATTTCTATAATAATTATTATTGCGAAGAATAATATTAGCGATTATTATTTATAAGAAACATTACTTTTTATTATTTGCTTACACTTGAATTTTAATAAGTAATAATTTATATAGTTAATTCTAATATAAAATATACTTGTAATTATTTGAATGAATAAGATACTAACATAAATAAATAGATAAATTATAATAAATATAATATGTATTAAGATATAATTAAATATTTTATATAAACCTTTTAAGAAAAATCTGCTTAATACGTTTATAATATATATGTATATATATATATTATATATATATAAACAGATTTATAAAGACGTTCAATGACGAGAAACACCAATAATTATGTCGGGTTTTAATAAAATAAAGTCCATTAGTATTAAGATACAACTATAATATACAAAAACAAAAACCTCTTTGAGTTTTACGGACAAGAAAAACGTAACTTGAATGTTGTTTTAAACGAATTAATGCTTATTTTATATTTAATATTAATTATATTGGGATTTTAATAACTAAAATATAGCAAATTATATTTATTCAAAAAAAGATGCGACTGGGGAGGCTCGAACCCACGCCCCAGCCGGCACAACATGCTTAACATACACACACCAGCCATGTGGGCTGGTGCCTAACACAAGTATTTAACGAGAACAAAAATCTATAACAAACACCCAGTTCATCCCCAAACCCCCAACAAACCCTAATAATCACGATCTGGTTAGTATGCTATATGATGATCCAATTAACGAAAGAGTTATTGTAATACGACCAAAGGCGATCTGGAAACATGCAGTTATTACCTGTATAGACGATCAATTGAGGGTTAGTTGACAACCAGCCCGTCGACCATAATCATGAGCACGAAGGTTATTTACGGACCGATATAATCAAATTAGGTTTAGAGGTTTTGGTATCGATGTTATGAAGGTTGTTTCTGCAAGTCTAATTGTAATATGGTGATCGATGCATGTATATTTGTTTACAATTGTGTCGGCTATGTATATAGAGTAATACGAATCAATAATGATTGATATAACATAATTAGAATGTCGCTAAGGTCGTTTATTGAAAGATTAACAAGTACTACGATTTGATTTCCAAGAATATGGCGAGAATTGTGGTCCAAGAGTGATAAACGAGTTGCGAGTTTGGTAATTGGTCATGGGTATGAGTCTGGTTTGCGGGTTAAAGGGTTGGATGGATCATAATACATAGAAATTGCATATCAGTCCCTGGAGACTAAAGTTGGAAACAAACATAGATTGAACTTTACTTTAGGGTAAGAATTGTACATAAACCAAAGTTATTTTATACATATAAAATAAATATACTAACTAATTATTAATAAAATAATATTAACTTAAATAACGCGATGCTTTGATGATTTAAAATTTTCCGAAGATAAAACAGGTTGGATAATGGATATTATATTATAGTTGGAAAACTTGATTTGTTACAGTCTCCCCTACTTTAGGGAATTTCGTCCCGAAATTAAAGAATACTATAACAACCCTATTAAGTTTTGAGGAAAATAAGTTTTTAAAAGATAGCTTTTAAAATTTATCATAACACAGAACTTCGAATAGTCAAAACAACGCTCCAAATGAAAATCCGATAAGGACACTTATATATAGGATGTACCAGCGGCGTATCCACCATGTCCTTATCATCTATACATTTGTACCGTTATCTCAACTACTTTCGATTCTATATTATGACACACAATTGTACGCAATATGATTTACATACGAGGACTTCGATAATTATGTAGGCCTCCATAATTACTTAGGTCGTCGGATGGTTCACATAACTCGTCCCATCGTGTGGTTTACAAAATACTTGGAAGGCATGATTTTGTGAGAAAAGTTATTAATTTATTATAAATATGAGGAAAGTGTTAACATATTATGAGACCATTGGGAGTTTTATTATAAGTGTAAAATCTCAATATTTTATAAAATATTTCTAATAACGCAATTTAGGTAAACTTTCAAATTTTATTAATGAAATTAGTGAAAATTTTAAAGTAACTTAAAAGTTAAGAGAAACGGAAACATTGAAGTTGGGATATATGATGCGTCGACAAGATCAATTGTGAAGAAAGAGAGTGGGGATACGAGCCAAGTAACAAATTTACGTAAACTTACCAAAAATTCTATGATTGCAAGGATAACATCAACAAAAGTTTATGAAGAAATTAATTGATAATTGTAGATGAATAATAACTTGTGAAATTTTTAAATATTGCAACATTCGAGGTAGAATCATAAGACCGTGAGTACAAATTTGAACAAGATTAAACGAAGACTTTGAGGGATTTAGTTTAGTTAAATGAGAAACTCATGAAATTTAAAAAGAACTTTATACAACATTGAAATATCGCAATTGTGTATTTAAGGTGAGGTAAATTATAATATTAAAGTACTGGCAGTAGTAGCTGAGAATGCAAAAATATTAATGCAAATATTTATGTATACAAACAAACTGTAAATAGATGAAATTAGGAAGTGGATATTCACGAATCACCGAGATAGTCCTATTCCAATTAAATATTTAAAATTAGATATAGTATAAAGTGGGTCATCGGAATATCCCCAAATTACAAGGGATTTTCCTATCTCCATAACATTGTTAAAATTAAAATAAAGAAGTTGTAATATTCATAGTTTATCATGAAAGATTAAATAAATAATGAATATTAAAGTAATAATGAAAATCAGAGACGAGTTGAGAAATAATATATTTAAACAGAAAAAACGCGGAGCTGGAAATGCATGAACCACTATGACTATTCCAACAACAACTGAAGAAATTATCGAAACATTTTAAATTTCCAAGATGTATTAAAAATTGAAGTAAGGAGCTGAAATATCTACGAACCAATGTACGATTCCAACTAAATAACGAAATCTAACAATAATGAAAAATGGATTGTTGAGGTACCCATAAACCACCGCAGGTTTACGACAACAATCGTGCAAATGCAATTAGATAATAGTGAAAATTAATAATAAAATTCCAATTAAATCACCATGGGAATTCAATAAAATTCATTTTTTTAATAGTGAAAATTAACTTAAATAATGGAAAATAAAATTCCATAGCAGAAATAATTTTGTTTAAAAAAATGACAAGTTTAATTGATAATAGAACTATAACAATTCAATTTCAACGATAAAAAATTTATAAGATGAAAGGTAAATTGTAATTCATGAGATCAATAAACACACGACATACACAAATGTTAAAAATCAAAGTTGAGAGTAGAAATTGACACATTGTCAATAATTTAATAAGCAAATAAGGTAGATGAGAAAAGATAAATTGAATAATATGGTCAACTAATAACTGACTGTCGAAATTGTGTCATTTATAATTGAGAAAAGAAAAAAAAATTGTTTCGACTTATGAGAATCTAAATATTTGATTAGTTGACGAAATGTTAATGAACCAGATCCTATAATTTTGATTAAGTAAAACCAAACGTATAGATAAGTACGGCAACAAACGATATTGATCTTTGGAAAGATAAGAAAAAATTTATTGTATACCAGAAAGATACTTAAAATGATGGATTTTTCAAGTTGGGTTTGTTCCAAAATAACTAATTTAGACAAATAATCGTTTAAGGTATAACTGAATACAAAATACGTTTAGACGAAAATGATGAAGACGATAAATATCTTCTTTGTGAAAACTTAACTACGATTGGTTTGATTCAAAACACCTTTGTTAATTGAGCTTATGAAATCTTAAATAATTGAGATCGAATGATTTGGGGCACCTCGAATAGGTTTGTGAAAACGAGGTTTGACTAAGGTAAGCTTGATGAAATTAAGTTTTGCGAGTCTAGAATCGAGTAAGCGAGAACGACCTTGTTACATGAAGAAAGCCTGAAAGGCATAGAGTTGATTGGTTTAAGCTAAATGAGCATGGGAAGTATGGTACGGTGCCGGTATAATTTGAACTCGGCGTGAATGAGTAAAGAACAATGCGTTGCGTAGGTGATTAGGGTCTCCATAATTGTAGAAGGCACGTGTAGCAGGTGTATAAAGCTAAGTCGACGGCATAGACCGTTGTGGGATGTCTTTGTGTCGTAGGCAGCGTAACGACAAGTGTTAACGGGATAACCATAACTGTTATAGTGAGTGTAAGAATAACACAAGAATTGAGTTGGATGACGAAAGTCGCGAATAAGACGTAACGAGCATATTCAGGTGTAAGGTTTCTTGTTTGGGATACTATGATTTCATTGAGATTGATAATTGGTTTACTTAATAACCTAAACTCGATTATTAAGCTTGCGTTTGTTATTATCGTTATTATCGTTGTTATGAGTGTGAGCAACGGTAAATGAATCGAATTTCTCTGAAAGAAATTAGTGAACAAGATTAAATTGATTGCATTAGTGTTTTGAGTTAGAATTTATACCCTAGAGATTGTAGGAGCTATCTCTTTGACAGTACTTGTGATCATAAAGCGGTTGTAGAGAATATATGGCCTGTATTGTTTGATGTAGAAATCATTCTATAATTATGTAAATTGAGATTAAATGAGTATAAATAATAAGTTGTGTAAATTTCTTATTAGTTATTAAGGAAATAGTGATATTTGACATAAGTTGTGCTAGCGTTAATCATGACTTAAGGATAAGTCAGAATTTAAATGAGATAATCTATATGACAGTTTGTTAAGTAGATGATATAATCAATGAGGTGATTTGATATGAGATTTTTGTCGAAGTATAACAAATTAAAATGTTAATACTTAAAATTTGAGGGTGATAATTGAGATGTAGTTGATAGTTATTGGGGGTATTGTGTTACTTGTGATAAGTTCGTTAATTGATAACATGATAATCGTGAACATGATGGATATTGTTCAAATATTAAGGTATTTAATAATACTTTTATTATATCTGATAGTTTGATGATGTTGTAATATGCGTATGAGAAAATAGCTATTAATTGCTCTTGATAATTTGTGAATGTGATAATATTAGTGCGAGATAACCGATTAGATAATTAAATAGTAAGTTGTTTAGATAGACTTGTGATAACAAAGTCCCAGTGAGTGAATGATTTGTGCTCCATCATGGGAATGAAAATATTTGTGAGTATGTGAATGAATTGAATCAATAAGTCTTGGTTCAATGTAATTGAATAATTAAATAATTGAGTCAAATCGTAACTTGTTTCAAATAGAATAAAATACATAAACAAATAAAAATAATAATAATAATAATAATAATAATAATAATAATAATAATAATAATAACGTAAGTTTCTTGATATATTGGGTTTCCCATGAGCTTGTTCATGATATTTTGTTGGCCCATGAGTGTTACGTGTCGTTTTAACCGACCAAACTAAATAACGAATGACAAATGTAAGTATGAGTAATTGAAGTATCTCGTATATCACCATGCGTGATAATGCTCCAACCAAATATCGTAAATATAATAATTTTGAAAATGAATAGTTGGCGTGTCCATGGCGTCCCATGGACTTTTCACCCGACTAGACATTTTAAAAACAATAAAACACAATAAAGGGTGTAACCGTTTGGCTGATTACGTTAAACGCTTAAAGTGTCGGTCGCATAACAACTTCCCCAGTGGCGGAGAACCTTGTCACACTCCCTATTTTTAAGTGAAAATGAGCAAAAACAAAACTAAGAAATTCTCAAGAAAATTTTCGACAATAAAAGGCAATCTAATAAAATTCAATAGAAATATTTTAAGTTTGAGGCACAGCCTTGGAGTTATATAAATATTTTGAGGATGAGACATCGTCTTGAAGTAATAAAATATTTTGAGAGTGAAGCATAGCTTCGGAGTTGTGTGTGTATGCATGAAAAATAAAATAAACAATTAATTAAACAGTGAAATAAGTACCTAATCTAGCAAGGCAAATACGTAAGCTGTAAACAATCAAATAGAACACATCAGGTAAACAAATAAGCACGTATAGGGTTCTTAAACATGTTACTGAGGCACCACTAACGACCTATCTTAAACCTTCGGCTCTGATATCAATCTGTCACACCCCAACCTACAGCGTAAATGCCGGGGCGTGAACTGATTGTCACAGCTCACAAGGTTACAATCATGAAATTAAAAAGCGACAATATCTAATTAATTTATTTGTTATCAAACAACATTCATATACAACAAAGATAAAGAAAATTACAAATACAAAACCAACTATTCTTGTATATGTTTTATCCTAAAGTCATCTATATATGAGGTTCAGTTCGATAAGCAATCCACATATATAACCTGCAAATGCGTACAAAATATATGTTTGTCAACAACACATGTTGAGTGAGTAGATCACCAGTTTTGACACAAACAAAAATGGTAATAATATATAATTATATAAGTGAATAAAAATGGGCAAAACTGTTATCTGTGAGCATAAACAATTAAACCATAGCATATACATAAACAATCAACCATAAAGAAAGGGCTAAACCGTTGCCATGCGAATGGGCATTGGTTACCAAAAATGAGGTGTCGGTGAAACCATTGCCAATGCGATCGGGCTCCGGCCACTACGACGGTCGTATGATCATACTATAATGAGATTATGTTGGACCTCTCCGAATGCGATTCAAGTAAGCAAGTAAGAAAATAGCAAGTAACAGGCAATCATTCAATTGATACACAACACAAAGATCACAGTTTGCGTTTGAGAAATAATAAGATAAATAATATGATAAATGGTACGCAAGTGTTCCCAAAACATTTGAAAACAAGTAAAATAGGGGAGTGATTACTCACTTGATCGGATGAACGAAATAAAAGAATGGTGATGTGAGAAATGATGAACCCTTCGGGATACACCGACAAGGATTCCTAGTAAAATAATATTAATATGGATTAATTAATAATGAGACAATACGTATAATGAATTAAGAATTGATGTGAATTGAGTTAGGTTGGGGATTATAATGTTTATTAATTAATCGATGGATTTCTATAATAATTATTATTGCGAAGAATAATATTAGCGATTATTATTTATAAGAAACATTACTTTTTATTATTTGCTTACACTTGAATTTTAATAAGTAATAATTTATATAGTTAATTCTAATATAAAATATACTTGTAATTATTTGAATGAATAAGATACTAACATAAATAAATAGATAAATCATAATAAATATAATATGTATTAAGATATAATTAAATATTTTGTAAAAACCTTTTAAGAAAAATCTACTTAATACGTTTATAATATATATGTATATATATGTACTATATATATATATATATATATATATATATATATAAACAGATTTATAAAGACGTTCAATGACGAGAAACACCAATAATTATGTCGGGTTTTAATAAAATAAAGTCCATTAGTATTAAGATACAACTATAATATACAAAAACCAAAACCTCTTTGAGATTTACGGACAAGAAAAACGTAACTTGAATGTTGTTTTAAACGAATTAATGCTTATTTTATTTTTAATATTAATTATATTGGGTTTTTAATAACTAAAAGATAGCAAATTATATTTATTCAAAAAGAGATGCGTCTGGGGAGGCTCGAACCCACGCCCCGGCGGGCACAACATGCTTAAATTACACGCACCAGCTATGTGGGCTGGTACCTATCACAATTATTAAACGAGAACAAAAATCTATAGCAAACACCCTGTTCATCCCCAAACCCCAACAAACCCTAATAATCACGATCTGGTTAGTCTGCTATATGATGATCCAATTAACGAAAGGGTTATTGTAATAAAACCAAAGGTGATCTGGAAACATGCAGTTATTACCTGTATAGACGATCAATTGAGGGTTAGTTGACAACCAGCCCGCAGACCATAAACATGAGCACGAAGGTTATTTATAGACCGATATAATCAAATTAGGTTTAGGGGTTTTGATATCGATATTATGAAGGTTGTTTCTGCAAGTCTAATTGTAATATGGTGATTGATGCAATGTATATTCGTTTACAATTGTGTCGGCTATGTATATAGATTAATACGAATCAATAATGATTGATATAACATAATTAGAATGTCGCTAAGGTCGTTTATTGAAAGATTAACAAGTATTACGATTTGATTTCCAAGAATATGGCGAGAATTGTGGTCCAAGAGTGATAAGCGAGTTGCGAGTTTGGTAATTGGTCATGGGTATGGGTCTGGTTTGCGGGTTAAAGGGTTGGATGGATCATAATACATAGAAATTGCATATCAGTCCCTGGAGACTAAAGGTGGAAACGAACATAGATTGAACTTTACTTTAGGGTAAGAATTGTACATAAACCAAAGTTATTTTATACATATAAAATAAATATACTAACTAATTATTAATAAAATAATATTAACTTAAATAACGCGATGCTTTGATGATTTAAAATTTTCCGAACATAAAACAGGTCGGATAATGGATATTATATTATAGTTGAAAAATCCGAGTTGTTACAAACATGCATAATCAATCTACAATGCTCAACCATGTCTTAGATGGTAGTGTACATGTATGCATTTTTACAATAAATGGGACACAATATACGGAAGGATCCTATTTTGCCAATGTTATATCCCGGATAGGCTAAAATACTAAAATGTTTTACGTGTCCTCGAAGCCAAAGATGTTGGATTTTAAACATCGACATTAGTTTGAAGAAAGGATGTTGAGAAAGCCTGCTGTGTCCTCCAACTTTGATGGGAAATTATACAAGGCCTACTTGAAGTTTGATAGTGTTAGAAAACTTGTATAATACAATCTAGAAAATGAAAAGAAATAAACGAAACAGTAAACCGGGCTTGTGTTTAACACAATTCCCTTAAACAGATTCGCGGTCTGTTCCTAGGGTACTCCGGTTCAAAACAGAATCGTACCTCTGCCGGACTCGAACACTTGCCTAAAACAAAAACGAAAATAATATTGTTGCAGCAAAGAGGAAGATGAAGTGTGCATGTTGGTGTGTCTAAACTGAAGAATGGTCATGGTATTTTTAACCAAGAATCATAATCATATAATCAATTCTGATTTATGACCATTAAAGAATAATAATATTCATATAATGACCATTAGTGCAGAATTGAAAACTGAATAATAATAATAAAAATAATCATTAATGGTATTGACTAGACCAACAGATTTTGAATTTCAAAAACGAATTCAAAAAATCGTCTCACGCGGGCTCGGGTTTTTGGAGCTACATTCGTGTCCGCGGGACGTGCGGGCACGCACGAGTTCGATAAATTTCTAGTCCAGAAACCGAAATTTGCACCCCCCTGCGCGCGCGTATGACTTGTGGTAAAACATGTCATAAAGATTCAAATGAGTGGTAAAGGCTCTACCTTATATACCACTCATTATTTTGTTCACAATCCGATGTGGGACAACCTTTACCACTTCCTTATTAAGACTTCATTCACACACACTTTTACTTAAAACTTCCAACAATCCCCCACATGAATGGAGGTCGAAACAACAACATTATTCTGATTAGATTTCAACAGTTGAATCTTGCATACAATAGGTAGGTGTTATCCTTTGAACCTTTGCTTATGAAGCATACTTAGCCCACTGGCTCTGAGTAGACAGTGATGTCTTTGAACTCGTCTGCCGTTTGTGTAGACGACAATACACTTCACAGAAGACTCTCCCTGACAAAGTCAAGTCCTCATAGTTATGTTCGTTATGGTCAAGAACATGCGGCTGGTTCTGCAAGAGCTATTAAGTATTGTGCCCAACAACACCCTTCGAAGTGACCCCACTTCTCTCTCACATAGATGATTCACCATGTATGACTACCTTGGTCGAATCATTAAAAGCCATATGCTTAGCCTCACACTTGTCACTTTAGGAAGGACTAGGAAGGTTACCTAGCTATGTAGTAAACTCCCTATTAAATTGTAGGGTTATCCCCCCCACCCCCACAGTGACTGCACTAATTCATACAATTAGGTTTTCCTATTGAACTCAATTCCTGGGATCTCCAATCTGTTGAGCTAGGCTTCCTTCGTATGAACTTTAATTTTTCAAGGGCTTTTGTCCCATTCCCATGGACGACTTCTGAACTAACTCTCTACTTAGGCCTTTTGTTAGCGGATTCGCAATATTATCCTTTGACTTCACGTAGTCAACAATGATAATTCCAGTAGATATTATTTGTCTTACCATATTATGTCTACGTCTAACATGTCTATTCTTACCATTCTACAGTGTGCTATGAGCTCTGCCAATTGCCGATTGCCTATCACAATGTATACAGATGGCCGATGTCGGCTTAGGCCATCTTGGTATATCCTCAACAAATTGACGTAACCATTCTACCTCTTCGCTCGCTTTATCTTGGGCGATGAATTTCGATTCCATCGTGGATCTAGCTATAACTGTTTGTTTTGATGATTTCCACGATATAGCAGCACCTCCAAGTGTGAATACATACCCACTTGTTGCTCTGGAATCATTCGTGTCAGATATCCAATTTGCATCATAGTGTCCTTCGACAACGGCTGGATATCTGTTATAATGTAACCCGTATTCCCTAGTGTATCTTGGGTACCGAAGAAACCGAATCACATGGTTCCAATGACTTGAACTTGGGTTGCTTGTGTATCTACTTAGCTTGCTCACAACATATGCTAAGTCGGGTCTAGTGCAACTCATAAGCTACATCAAGTGCTAATAATTCTTGAGTATTCCAACTGGTTAACGGGTTCACCTCTATACTTAGCTAGATGTTGACTTGTGTCAATGGGAGTTCTAGCTACATTAGAGTCATTCAAATTAAACTTCTCAAGAATTTTGTTTACGTGGTGGGATTGACTTAAAACAAGTCCATTTTGGGTTCGTGTGATTTTGACTCCCAGAATCACATCCGCAAAACCCATGTCCTTCATGTCAAATCTTGCTTTTAGCATGTTCTTTGTGGACGTTATGATTTTGTCATCACTTCCAGCAATGAGCATATCATCTACGTAAGACACAAAATGGCATATCTATTGGATGTGTCCTTCACGTATACACATTTGTCACATTCATTGATTTTGAACCCAACATCAAGCATGACATGATCAAACTTTTGGTGCCATTGTTTAGGAGCTTGTTTCAATCCATGCAAGGATTTCACAAGTTTACACACTTCTTTTCTTGCCCAATGGCTATGAAGCCTTCATTTTGTTCCATGTAAATCTCTTCCTCCAGATTTCCATTCAAGAAAGCTATTTTTACATCCACTTGGTGAACTTTCAAATTTCTAATGGCGGCAATGGCAAGCACTAACCTGATAGAGGTTATTTGCGTAACTGGCGAATACATATCAAAGTAATCCAAACCTTCTTGTTGTTTATATCCTTTGATCACCAACCTTGCTTTATACTTATCGATGGTGCCATCAGGTTTCATCTTCTTCTTGAAGATCCATCGATATCCTAGTGGTTTACACCCTTGAGGAAGATCCACTAGTTCCCACATATGATTTTGTAAGATACAATCTATCTCACATTTGATGGCCTCCTTCTACTGAGGTCCTTCAGTGGAATTCACCGCTTGTTGATACGTTTGTGGTTCCTCTTCTACCATGTAGGTAAGGAAATCAGGTCCGAAGGATTTTTCAGTCCTTTGCTGTTTACTCTTTCTGATTTCAACCTCCTCTGTCTCAGATTGTTCCCGAGGTTCATCTATAGTACCCTCGTTTTGAATACTTTCCTCAACCGGCTTAGAATAGCTTGGTTTTCCTTTATCCAAACATGGGAACAAATGTTCAAACCATGATGCATCCTTTGATTATATTATGGTGCCATTTTTTATTCCAGGTTTCTTGGAATGATGCACAAGAAATCGAAATGCACTACCAGGACGGGTATATCATATAAATACACAATGCACGGTTTTGGGTCCTATTAGTAGGCGTTTTGGTGGAGTCACCACTACCTTGGCTAGGCACCCCCACACTCGCAAGTATTTATATGATGGTTTATTTCCCGTCCATAATTCATATGGTGTTAGATCTTTCTTCTTATTAGGTATCGTGTTTAAGACATAATTCACCGATAAGATTGCCCCCCCCACATGTCCGGGCTTACCCCAGACTTATCATCATGGCATTCATCATTTCTTTCAAGGTTCGGTTTTTACGTTCCGCTATGCCATTTGATTGAGGGGAGTAAGGAGGCGCGACTTCATGTATGATTCCTTCTTTTTCACACAAGTCAACAAAAGGTGAAACATATTCACCTCCTCGGTCACTCCTTACTCTTTTGATCTTCCGATTTAGTTGATTCTCAACTTCGGCTTTAAATAAGATAAACTTATCAATAGCCTCATCCTTACTCTTAAGTAAGTAAACATAGCAATACCTTGTACTATCATCAATGAACGTGATGAAGTACTTGTTCCCACCACGAGTAGGAATTGCTTTTAGATTACACACATCGCTGTGAATCATCTCAAGGGGTTCGGTGAATCGTTCAATCTTTTTGAATGACGATCTCGTTTGTTTTGCTTCGACGCAAGTTTCACATATATTATTTGAGTCGATATCGAATGTTGGCATGCAATTAAGTTTAATCAAATGCCGAATGGAATTAAAATTAACATGACCTAGTCTACCATGCCAAACATTAGAAGACTCAAGCATATAAGCAGAACTAGTAGCATTCTCATTCATTTCATTAAACACGGTTACATTCAACTTAAATATACCATTGAGGGCATAGCCCTTACCAACATACAAACCATTTTTGGTCAACACGATCTTATCAGACTCAATCACCATTTTGAAACCAAACTTGTTCAACTGCCTCCTCGACACAAGATTCTTACGCATCTCGGGAACATACACCACATTTGACATAGTGAGTTCCTCTCCCGAAGTCATCTTCAAAACCACATTCCCGTCACCTTTGACTTCGGCTGTAGCGGAGTTTCCCATAAAAACCTTTTCTCCATTAGTCACATATTTGAAAGTGCTAAAGAGACTTTTGTCAAAGCACACGTGACGGGTAGCCCCCGTATCGACCCACCAATCTTGGTTATTTTGCCTAACCAAGTTAACTTCGGTGACCATAATCGAGAGGTCCGTGACCACCGCAACAAGGTTCTCAACCTCACAACCCATGTTCACTTGTCGAGAATTTTCTTTCTTTGGAAACTTGCATTCATTGGCCCTATGGCCTTGCTTTCCACAATTATAACAAGTTCCTTGGAACTTCTTCCCTTAGGACCAAGGTTGAAGCCTTTCCCATGATTTTTTTTCCCACCGTTTTTAGTTCCCTTTGAAGATTGGCCATGTTCAACAACATTGGCATTTGTTGTTCCGGGACCATCAATTCCTTTTAATGCAATTTCATTATCTTCTTCAATACGAAGACGAACAACAAGATCTTCAATGGTTATCTCCTTTCGCTTATGCTTGTGATAATTCTTGAAATCGACCCAATTTGGTGATAACTTTTGAATAATACAAGCAACTTGGAATGTCTCGCTAAGCGACATTCCTTCCGCATGAATATCATGAAGAATAACTTGCAAATCTTGGACTTGACTCATAACATTTTATGAGTCTATCTTTTTAAAGTCCAAGAACTTAGCCACCACGAATTTCTTAGTACCCGCATCTTTCGTTTTGTATTTGTGGTCCAAAGACTCCCATAATTCTTTGGCAGTCTTGGCCTTACATTACACATTATAGAGTGCATCCACCATGCTGTTCAAAACATAATTCCGACACAAGAAATCCAAATGATTCCAAGCCTGAACCGTGCTCAATGATTGCGCATCCATTGCCCCTTCATCGAGTTGGGGAACAGTTTCAGTCAAGAACCTCGCGAGGTTCAAAGTGGTCAAATAAAAGAACATATTTTGTTGCCACTATTTGAAATTCACACCGGTGAACTTTTCAGGTTTCTCAGCATGAGACGTGACTGCAGCAGGCAGCAGAGCAACCAAGCCGGATGTGACAGCAACAACGGACGTCACGATTTCAGAAACGGCAGTACTCATGGGTTGGGATTCAATTATGAAACGAAAATACAAGAATAATAAGTAATCTGTTTAAGTTTGTTAGAAACCTTGTATAATACAATACAGAAAACGAAAAGAAATAAACGAAACAAACTGGGCTTGTGTTTAACACAATCCCCTTAAACAGATTCGCGGTCTGTTCCCAGGGTACTCCGGTTCAAAACAGAATCGTAGCTCTGCCGGACTCAATCACTTTCCTGAAACGAAAACGAACATAATATTGCTGCAGCAAAGAGGAAGATGAAGTGTGTATGTTGGTGTGTCTAAAACTGAAGAATGGTCATAGAATTTATAACAAAGAATCATAATCATATATCAATTCTGATTTATGACCATTAAAGAATAATAATATTTATATAATGACCATTAGTGCAGAATTGAAAACTGAATAATAATAATAATAATAATAATAATAATAATAATAATAATAATAATCATTATGATCATTAATGGTATTGACAAGACCAACAGATTTTGAATTTCGACGTGCGGGCACGCACGAGTCCGATGATTTTCTAGTCCAGAAACCGAAATTTGAACCCCCATTGCGCGCGCGTAGGACTTGTGGTAAAACATGCCATAAAGATTCAAATGAGTGATAAAGACTCTACCTTATATACCACTCATTGTTTTGTTCCCAATCCGATGTGGGACAACCTTTACCACTTCCTTATTAAGACTTCATTCACATACACTTTTACTTAAAACTTCCAACAAATAGTAACTAATCTATCTATCTATTCTAACAAAAGACTACTCATTTAGCCACTTGTCAATCTCTTAGTCACCCTCAAGTTTTTTTAACTTATTTTAATATATGGTCCTTACCTTTTAAGTCATTTCAATATATGAATTCAATTTTTATTAAATGTAAATCATAACCGATTTATATTAACTTATTAATTTTATTTTTATACAAATAAAACGAACTGGGTTATGTTAGTTTTAATTGTTGGTTAGTGCAAATTTAAAGTGTTTATTCTGGTTTATATTCAAAGTAATAATGTTATACATATTAAAAAAATTACAGTTATAACATTTATTATTAAAATTTATAAAAATTCATAAAGATTCACATTCAAATTATAATGTAACTTAATAGAAATATATATTATTTTTATTTTTTATTATTTGTAACTTAATCATGCTACTCATTATATTTCAAGGATATTTTATTTTCACATTAATTTTTTTTAAAAAATAAATAGTAACTGGGTTAAAAGTCATTTAACGTGCTTCCATAAAATCCACAATTTTTTGTTCTTTTTTTCTATAAGTTGTTAAAAATATATATTTCTATGTCTATTAGTTAAATAACACAAGATTAGTATTCAAAATTTATACATTCCTAATCTAATACTTTCAAGTATTATAAACAAGAATCACTACCTTTATTTTATGCAACTTTAAATCTTCTAATATTATGCTAACTCAGAATAATCATTGTTATTTGACCATGCTTTAAGGTTAGTATTTCTTTATCATTTTTCTAGCAATTACATTCATATTAAATGAAACAAATCATTTTGTTATATTTTAATTTTTGGTTTTATATGCTGCTTGATTATAAAATTGTTAATTGTAAAATATAAAATCAATTAAAAATTTGTCAACGTAGAAGAATATTAATGAAAACAAATTTATCATGATAAATCAATTTCAGATTCTAAAGATGATTATCAAATCAAAGTTCAGGTAATCTGGTTTTTGAGACAATAATAATTTTTAGATAAAAATGAGCAGATGATCTCAAATTTCATCATATTAATTGATTAAAATGTATTATATGTATAAATATTTTTTTTGTTAGTTTCATGGATACATTATCATTGTATGTACTTGAAGAACCTTATTTGTTACACCAAAAAGTTATAAGCACACCAATATGTTACCTTATCAAGAGTTATAAGCAGACATGTACTAAACATTTTAATTTTTGATAAACAATGTATACCGACCAATACAATTACAAATGTAGTGTACAAGGAAGGTTTTACTTATTTGTAACATATTTGTGTAATCTTAGTTATGTAATTTATGTCATTTTAATGTAAATTGTAATTGTATTATCAATATATGATCATGTTGTTGATTGTATTTCACTTAATGGTTAAAATTTAAAATTTTTATCAATTACCTGTGTAAAACACGGACCTCAAACTAGGAATGAGCGTGGGAAAGTACCTGTATCCGTACCCGTACTTGTATCCGTTTGTACTCGTATCAAAAATCAATAAAAAAACGTACCAATACTCGTATCAAATATTTTGGTATGGTACGAGTACGGGTACGAGTATTTTGGTACAATACCCGTTTTTGTACCACTTCTCTTTTTTATTTCCAAATTTTCGATGATCTTGAAACCGGTACCGGTACAAGTAACAAACAACCTTAGTTAGTCCTGGTATCGGTACTTGCACAGGTACGTGACGGGTACCAAATTGGCCATCGATTTAATGATAAGATAGTATTGAAGAACCCTAAATCGGTCGGCGATTTTAAGTGATTTGTTTGTTGGCTCGTGTCTTGGATGTTATATTATTTAATTTTGAAGAAACATTTGGTGTTTGTTCAATAATTACATGGTTGGAGAATTTATTTTATATATTAAATATATGAAGAATCTCAATTAACCCCTTATATAATCCAAACATGTACAAAAATACCAAATATACTCGTACCGTACCCGTACATGTACTCGATTGTACTCGTACCAAAATTCAACTAAAATGAGTACCAATACCCGTACCGAATAGGCTAAATCGGTACGGGTACGTGTATAGGTACGGTACGAGTACTAGTACGAGTATTTGGGACAAAATTATCATCCCTACCTCAAACTAGTAACTAATATAATGTACACATGCAACATATTGGATAATATTATTGAAGAATTGAAGATTTTTGAAGACCCTGTCATTTTTAATGGAATAGGCGACGATGATGAGGATGAACTACCAAGTTATAAACATGATACCGAGGTAGAATGTTAACGCTTTTTGGATGTGTTAGAAGTTTATGTGATAGTGAAGCTAGCTTATCATGCACTTCGATCCAATATAGTGATAGTATTTTGTTTCTTAAATACTCATTATGTTTTGCCATGTAAAACTTTAGTTTATATCACGTGTAATATAATTTTTGCTTCTAACCTTACAGTGTTTTATCATATATTTGTTTAAATATATTAGTAAACTAAGTAATTTAAAGTAAAAAAGTTTGTTTTAGTAAATAATTTGATTAATAAAATAATATAAAAGCTAGTGATAATGTAGAAATTTAAGAATGTTTATGAATGATATACATTGAAGAGAAAATGAGATGAGTGTTTCTTTAAAGAATTGACAAATAATAGTGTTAAATTGACTAAACGTTTATTGCTTTTAGCATTAGTACCCCATATATACTTCAATGTCTAAACTCTAAACTACTTGTTCACGTCATACAGTCTTTAAATCATTGTCCCCGTAACCAAGGACACTTAGGCCATCCTCTATAGTGAGGGCGTTGATGTCCCTTCACAGTGTCACATCAGCATCACGTGAGCATTGGGGGCATTAAAACCCCACCCAAAGATGTCCCTATATGGTGAGAGGACATCGAAACCCTTTGATTTTTTTTATAAAACAAAAAACCAAAAATTTATTAAATACAATAATAATAAAAATCAAACTAAATTAAACTTACAAACATATAAATAAAGAAAACATAAAAATAAAAAACCTACAAATAAAAAAATATAAAAATAAAAAATAAAAAACTCAATATAACTAATATTCATCGTCCTCGTCCTCGTTTGTGTATTTTTTTCATTATCTTTACCTTTTCTTTTTCTCCAAAAACGTCTGCGTGGCCCCATCTAGATGCGGGAGATCATTTGCGAGGAGTTTGAAATCCTTTTCTCGTTGCCGCTCCGAGTTAGCTTTCTTTCTTTCTTCATTCATGACTTTGTATTCCGCATGTACGGGTTAGGTTCGGTTTTGAGCTCGAGCTTGTGTTCGAGTTTAGGTTTGAGAAAGGATCTATGATAGAAAGTTGAGAGAATTTAGAGTGAAGTATGAGAGTTGTTTTAATGAAATTTGAGATTTGTTTGAGTAAAAATTGGAAATATGGTAATTAAATTAAATTTTATTTTTTTTAATTGTAACGTTATGTAGCCGTTGGAGAGGGGCCCACCTTCACACCACAAAGGCGCCCATCATTAGACCATGTGTAGTCGTAAAGCTCCACATCCAGGGGTTATGCGCCACGTGGCGCCCAGTCAGAGTTATGGTTTTATATAAAGTTGGCATAACTTGGAGGGGGGCGGTGTTTCCATAAAATGTAGTCATAAAGTTGGCATAACTTGGAGGGGGGGCGGTGTTTCCAGAGTTGTACATGGTGCCATTCCAGCGTTATATATAAAACGCAGGTGAATTTGACTTCAACATAACGCAGGGGGGGACGATGTACCCCCCGCGTTATGGCTCAAAACGCAGGTGGCAAAGCCACCACTACACATGGTCTTAGAACAACCCCTTGGCTCCGTTCCCCACCACCAAGAGCGCCCCTCCAGCCACTCAACGGCGCCTCATAGTGGGTGGTGTTATTAGTCTATTACAACTGAATCCTTATATCAAAACATGCCCATTTTATAATATTGCTATATTTGAAGACAAATCATATCTACTTATACGTTACGAGTTACGATGGACAAAATTAAATTACGAAAGAAAATAACTAAAAAATCAGTATTTAATGTACGAATAATAAAGATATGTTTATAAACATAATGTATTTTCAACATTTAAATTTTAATCTATTTTAAGAGAATTTGTATATGATATTAAATATAAACAGATATTCATATGCTTAGAGTTGTGGGACTACTTAGTCGAGTCCAACATGTCCTGCATAGTAATTTTATGACTCTAAGACATATCGATGTTGCGTTTAAAAGATTGAGTTTTGCTATTCAAAAGGGGCATGCGGCGCAGCTTGTTGCTCTATGTCTTGATGTAAACATTTCATATTTAGATGAATAAATATTCATATAAGTTTCCTTATGCTTGAAAGAAATAACAAAGAGCCAAGTTAAACACATTTTATGGAGATAAAGATGTAAAATTTGCTCGATACAATTGTCATGGTCCCTTTTTTCTAGTTTGACATGAACGCCCTTATTGTGTTGTATGAGGTGTCATTCACTCATTCCTAGCTCATAGTTAGGTAAAGTCCTTATGAGTTGGGCGATTTAGATTCTTTCCGACGCGCGTCAACACCATGTTGCGGGGTAAAATACAACTATCACTAATACCATCATTGTGTAATCCCGTCTCGATTCTTGTAAATAACCACACCCAACCTCTAGTCACCCACGTCATTAGATTATTTCCAACGTTACACAAATCAACCATTACTGCATATGACCAACATTCGTCGTTTGTGGATGTTTGGGTTTGGTGTGTGTTTGGAACAAAGGGTTAAGTACATTTGAACTATTTTAAAGGTATTGTTTATCGTTTCAGTTTTCGAATTGTTCGGTTTATTCTACTTAAGGATTCTCAGTCGAACCACATATAAACCTAACCAAATTTAAATAGTTCAAGTAAACTGAAAATTTTTGTTCAATATATCATTTCAGCCGAAAAGTTGAATAATATCTATTTGTTATTGGATTCGTTCGGGCAAAATAAGATTAGATTAAAACTGCAATTGGATTGAGCTAAATGACAACCTAAATAATCACAATTTGTTATTCGGTTTGAACCGAATACATCTTTTTTGGAACTGAACACCAAATATTTATATTCAATGTGATTTTAAACGATTTTGGCTCAATTCGGTTTTCAGTTTAATATCGGTTCGAAACCGAATACTGAACACTTAATTAACATCATTGTTGATTTGTTAATTAATGTGTCATTTGATGTAACGGTAACAAAATAAAAGTTTGTTAAATCATTTAAGGCTGATTCCATAATTCATTACATACATCTTTATTCAACTTTTACAAAGTTTGACATCGATAAAATTTGTAGATAAGTTAAAGCACGAGGGAAAATGGAATCTTGATTTTAAAGACAGCAGATTGTGATTTGTGGCATTAGTTCACCAATACAACACATAAAAGAAACCTTTTGAGGTAACCTTTGTGCCACCTTTTGTATTCTTGTATGAATAGCGACAATATTCTAATCAGTCGGTTACTTGTCATCGAACTTGAACATTGATACACCAACAAATCAAGAATAAGATAAATGCATACTTCATTTTTGCATTTTTATCTCTCATATAAGTATGTATCCTAACAAAAATGTATTATTTGTACATCTATGTGTCAAATAAGAAGAAACAAAAAATATTGGAGTTCACATGATAGGGTAGTACCATCTCCCATGTGCATAGATGAATTTCCCACAAATATTGGTTTAATAAGTTGTCATTTTCAGAAAGATGGAAGATTGTGGCATATAACTAACCAACCATCCTCCTAATCAACTCTTCAACAACTACTAAAACAAATGTAAATTTGTAACTTAATTACACATATAACGCTTTGACTATATATATATGTTGCGACTTGTGGTGGTGCAATGAAGGGCTTGAAGGACGGTCAAGTCCGTTGGTTGGGTGCGGAAAACTCTCCAATGGTGGCGCTAAATAGGGGGACTGGCCATGGACATGTAGAGTTCTTTACACTTTTCACTACCACAACGGATGACCGGCCTTACTCACCCCACCAAATTTCACATTTCTATCACACACCTTAGTGAAATGTTAAAACACCACTGTTTATGCAATGCCTACATGACACTTGAGTTTTCTTTTGGCTTTATCCCCAATCACTTAATGATCTTGTCTAATTCATACATTAGACAATTACTACTTTTGTTTTCTTGTTACAAAACTAAAAGTTCAACTTGTTTGAAAATGTATAAAAAAAGAGATCAAAAAATTATCAACAAACCTAGAGAATTTATTAAGAACCCATATTGGGTTGCGAGTAAGAACAGAGATGGTAGATATACCTAAAACTATATTAAAACATCATTTTTAATCGAACGTAGAGGCAAACCAAACGAAGATGAAAATAAGGTGATTAAAGATAAATGCGATTAGATTAGACTCAGATGAAGGTACAAGTGAATGTTGGTAGTGATTGACTGATGGAAGAGACAATGGTAAATAAATGACTACATTTGTTGAAGATGAGGCCAATGGAGATAACAAAACCAACCTTGTTTTGTTGAGTCTTTTCAACGAGGAACGTGAAAAGATCGTATTTTCAACTTTAACATATGATATTGTCTTTTTTGGATGTTTACGAGGTGATATGTCATCTTTTTATGCTTTATTCAATAGTAAAATGCTAGAATCTGATACCTATATAATGTGTTTAATATATGCGCTTGTAACGTTTATCACTCGATCTGATTAAGGCAATCAATTTGCTAGTAATACTAGACAAGATAGCTACACTTTAATGTGTGCTGACACGTTACATCAAGCTTGGTGATAAGTCACGTCACCCATAATTTCTTTTTTTTTTTGAACGGCAAATTTCATCAAATCATTAGTTGGAAGTTGGAAGCTGAAACAAATAGAACTAAGAAAATATGTCAAACAAAACAAAGCTTTAAAGAAGCCACCAAGAATAGTTAAGAGCTCCCTCAAACAAAGCAATAAAAAACCAACTGCCCACTAACCCCTCTAAATTTGAAGGGAAAAGAAATTCCAATAACATCCACATAAAACAAATAACCCTTAAATAGGACCCCCACCTTTGAAAACACCCGACCCAAAAGGTTTTCTTGACCAACATAGAAATTTATCGACTGTATGTTCCATATTCAATCTCCTCAACCACTCCGCTTTAAGCCACTGAGCACTTTCGTTACAAAAGGGCACAAAAATCATCTAAATTAAACAATTAAAACCCCATTCCTCATCAAAAAATTTCTTAATATTTAAATCATTCTCATCCATCACAATACCCACCAGTTTCCCAACCTCAATGGTTTTATCAGTCTCTAATTGAGTTGAATCTGTTGTCTTGGAGGAGCAACGATTACTGGACGAAAAACAACCCTTAAGAGATTTGGACCTAGCACGTCAAATTAACGACCCCCCTAAGAATATCTCGACTTCTCATCGAGGTAGCGTGTTCAAGACAAGACCCATTCAAGACCCTACCATTAGAAAAATAATTTGATCTCCCTGACACCTCACCAGAGATCACAGGACGTTGATTTTGATCAACTTTAGATGTTGACTATACAGAAGATTTAAATATTTTCCTTTTGTTGTAATTTGCTAGCAAAATAGAGGGTCTAGACTTTTTAAGCCCATTCCTTAAATCCAATATAGGCCCAGCAAAAGAATTAGGAAAGAGCTCATGAAAATTGAATGTCCCATCAACCGATTGAGAAGAAATCCTAGAAGCCAAGTTAACAGGATCCATCTCCACAACGTTAGTGTCTTCCCCAAAAACTCCATCGCCCTTCTCATGAACTGACACACCACCCTCAGAGTTAGTGTCTTCCCCAAAAAATCCATCGCCCTTCTCATGATCTGACACACCACCCTCAGATTTTTTCCCCAATCGATATCTCATTGTCACCATTGTCTTCATATGATGCGTCACATCACCTTCCTTCCTAGGCAGAAGATCAACCCCTACCGATTGTTTTAGTCAAAAATCAATTAAGGATAATGTAACCAAATTTGTAAGGTGAGGTTTAGTGCTAGAATCATAATAATGATTATGAAGTGATTGTAAACAAGAACACAAGGATTTGTTGCGAGGAAAAACCCTTGATCTTGGTCGGATCGCCGACAAAAAAACCCAATGTGATGAAAAATCGTCTATCACCTCTTTATTAATTAAAAAATGGTGTTACAAGGTTGGCGATTATGATCAATGAATACAAGATTACTAAGTTTGTGTGTGTATGTGTGTGTTAATTGCTCTAGCTTGCTCAGATATTGATAGTGAACGTGAAGTGTCAAACCTAATTGATCATAAGCTCAATAAATAGCAAAAATAACAATAACTAAATGTCCTATCTTTGCGCCACTCTCCCACTAGCCGCCTACAAGTCTTTGACCACGTGCTGGATGAGTCTAGTAGCGAATTATCAGGTAGACCAGGTCTTCCAGCCGTTATACCTATCAAACTTAAACCTACACATAGGAAACAATCATTAGTAATAACAAATACCGAGGATCCTTGATCCTGACTTATTCCCGAAACTCTAATCAAAGATAACTGATCCAGACACATCTCGAGATAACATATCCTTTGCATAAATTATTCGTAACCTAAAAATTGCCCCCAATTTGGCAGTTGGTGATAAGATTACAACTGTCAAATTGCATTTAAAATTCAAATCCTACAAAAATCAGATGAAAGGACGCAAATAGGGGTTAAAGTTAAAAATAATAAACAAACTAGGGATTAAAGATAAACCTTGTTTCCTTCTTATACTCTCCATCCCGGAAATCTTTCATCTACTCTCCACCATAGATCAGGTAATCCTTTCTCCTTTTCACTCTTTATTTTGCTTTCCTATTTATCCAGTGTCTAGCGATAGTCGTTTCTCGAATTCGTCCAGCCACATGGATGAAGATATGAAGAGTCATGGCCTGTTATAAAACCCTTCATCGGAAATATGTAAATTTACCGATCCTGAAATAGATCAGATTGCATCCTTGTTTCCCCCTGGTACCATATTCAGACCCTATGATTCTTCTACACCTAGCGACGCATCATCTAAAATCTGGGTTTGCTTTCAAGCCTGCCCTTTCTTTCTCAGCTATTCATATCCATTCTCAGACTTTACCCAACGATTCTTCACCCTTACCGGCATCAGCTGCATCCAGGCGATGCCAATGATTTGGCGAACTTTATTAACCCTCGAAGAAATCATCGCTGACCATGATCTAGAGTTCAGACTTTCTGAACTTTCATATCTGTATTCTCTGTACACCCATGGTTCCAGCCGTTTTTTGCTTAAATCCAAACCTCACCAACCAATCCCGCTTGACAAAGCCACTCAAAATGGATCTATTTGGAAAAGTCAACTTTTCTTCGTTAGACGGGATTCGATTCCAAATGGGAATGTACTTCCAACTAGGCGGATTAGGCGGGGTAGGATCATTATAACTTCGTCAGCTTTTTTGATAAAGGTTGAATCTTTAATTCTGACTTGCTTCACTTTTTCGCAGTTGATATTCGCAAAGTTGGCTGAGCTTCCAGGAACCAAGAAGAGAGTAGCTGCTTTCCTTGCATTGAGCCCCATAATTAGGACTTTTAAAATCAGGATCCTTGATTCTAATTCAGAAACTGAACAGTCAAATATCTCACTTCACAGTAATATGTCAAGTAAGTAATTTCATAAAGATAAAGATATTAATTTTGTTATAAAAAATGAAAACTTATCTGTTTTGTTATCCCTGAAGACATGCCTAAGTCCACTAACAAGCCTGCAACCCAATTTTTTCTTGATGATATCGAACATTTGATTTCTCCAAAGTCAGTCAAGAAGGAACCTTCCAGGTCCACCCTGGCTCCTAGCCCTCATACTGTGACTACCAGAGCTAAGGCTCAGTCTGTGAAGAAGAGGAAGTTACTAGAAACCCAAGCAGAAGTCCAGGAAGTCGAGAAGCAGCTTCACGAGGCGGTTACTCAAGCGGTTACTCAGGTAAGGGTCCTTTATTCTGCTTCTTAATCTTGTTAGATCATTGTTGTTGATCCCAGGCTTGTGGCTTGTAGCGTGTCCAAGGTTTCCACTCCTATGGATCAATCATCAAAGATCTTGAAGATACTTTGTCAGGGATGAGGACTCTTGCTGCTACCAAGGATAAGCTGACTGCCAAGGTTACTAAGGAGAAGAAACAAGAAGACTCTTAGCTTCTTGCCATGGAAATGAAGATGAAGGATGGAATAAAAGCAGCTACTGATGAAGCAAAGATGTCTGCTACCAAGTTGATCCTGCAAGCAAGAATCCAATTCGTGGCTGAAGTGATTGATCCCTTTTTCGACAAGGCTAACTGGGATGTGGATGAATGGAAAAAAAATCTTTGGCTAGGCTGGGCGTGGTAGAAGAAGAGGAGGATGCTGGCGAGGAGAATAAGGCTGCAGAGGAAGGTGAAGCTGGAACTAGCGGTGCGAAGGGTGCATGTGAGATGGGTGAAGGAAATAACGCAACAGTTGACGAGGAAGCTGCTAAGGCGGGCAATGAAGGATAAACCCGAGCCCGTTTTTCTTATTTGCTGATGTTTATATGGATATTCTGGTTATAGTTTGTAATAAACAATAGTAATTGGGGTTAGGATCTATGATCCTTAAGACAATTCTCAGGGGTAGCAAAGGTGGAAGGATCCTCTGTTTGTGGGGATGAAGCCTTTGATGCCTCTGTCTTTATTTTCCTGCACTTCGATGAACAATTAGTAACACCTGCTTAACCCAGGTGGATGGTCCATCTTTTGAATGGTGAAGTCAGGGTTAAGGATTTTGGTAAGTCCAGGTGACTTATGATTAATAATAACTTAAAACTTTTGAATATTTGCGTGTTATTTATTATTATGAAAACATATATGTTATAGTTTTAGTTTTATAAAAAGTTTTGAGAAAAGTTTCAAGGATACTTATCCATATTAGAACAGATTAAGAATACTGGATCCTTATTTCTATAAAGATATAAATCAAAACCGAATAAGTATAAACTGATAAGTTGAAATCATACCATAAGGTCCGATTAAACCCAAATTACCACAAGTGTTGATATCTTCATGATCCTTATAGTTTGACCTTAGGATACCTGATACAAATAACTTATAATATTAACTGGGATTAAACCCAACAAATTGGGGACACGCCCAAATAAACTGGGGACAAGCCCAAATAATCTGGGGACAAGCCCATATATACGGATGTTAAACTAGGGACTCGTCCGAACCGGGATTTAGCCCAAACGTGAGTGACGTGAAAACACCAAAACCTTATCTAACATGAAAATGTTAGAAACCTTTATCTTGAGATAACATGAAAATGTTATAAATGGTACGTCTACCATAAATCGTAGGATCTTCCATATAGCCAAAAACAACAAAATTGTCAGCCACTAAGCGTGTACTGGTCCCGCTGCCCCGAACTATACTTTGGATAACGTGCGCTACAGGCGAGAGTGTAGAAACTCAGATTCATAAGAAAGGTGATAACCCTTAAAAGTTGGAAGATATGACCATCGGGGGTCATACCTTAATCGTGGGCTAGGCCAAGGTAAATAACAATGTACCTTAAGCGTGAGGGAGAGGTGGCCAATCTCTTAGTCATTACTTAAAAATTGGAAAAGATAAATGTTAAGGATATATTATCTTTAAGTTAGTAATGTAACTCTAAAATAAATAAATGAGAGAATAAAATTTTACCAACTTGAGGATCCTTAATCCTTTAAAATACTTCTTAAGATGGATGACATTCCACGCCATTGGTAGTCTGTCACCTTCCATGGTAAGTAAATGATATGCCCCCTTTCATGCTTCTGATTCGAACAAGTAGGGGCCTTCCCACTTAGGTGCTAGCTTTCCATCTGCGGGATTAGTTGTATTTTGAAAAGCTTTCCTCAAGACCAGATCTCCTTCTTGGAATCTTCTGATCCTTATATTTTTGTTGTATGCCCCAACCACACTTTGTTGATATGCTGCCATTCTGATCTTGGCTAGGTCTCTGAGCTCATCAACAGTATCTAGATCTTGGAGAAGAATTTCCTCATTGGCCTGAGGATCACGGATGCTTGTTTTTGCAGTAGGAACCACCATTTTTGTAGGAATTACAACTTCTAATCCAAACACCAATGAGAAGGGTGTTTGACCTGTTACGTGTTTTGGTGTTGTTCTATCAGCCCAAAGGACATAAGGAAGTTCCTCAGCCCACTTGCCTTTCTTGGATTCTAGTTTCTTCTTCAAGTTGTTGATGATAATATTGTTACTTGATTCTGCTTGACCATTGGCTTGAGGGTGAACTGGTGTAGAAGTGATCATCTTTATGCCCCAAATGTCATAAAAGTTAGTGGTTCTTTTCCCGATAAATTGGCATTGTCACAAATATTTTCTAAAGGAATACCAAATCTAGTAATAATATTTCTTTTAATGAAGGATATCACCTCTTTTTCGCTCAATTGAACAAAAGCTTCTGCTTCTATCCATTTCGAAAAGTAATCAGTCATGGCAAGCATGAACACTTTTCCTCCTGGCGCTTTAGGTAGCTTGCCCACAATATCCATGCCCCACTTCATGAAAGGCCATGATGAGGATATAGGATACATAGGTTCCGCTGGTTGGTGCAGAATGTTGTCGTGCCTTTGACAGGCGTCACACTTCTTTGAGTACTCCATGGTGTCTCTCTTCAGTTGGCCAGAAGTATCCTGTTCTTAGAATCCTAGAGAATAGGGCTCTACCTCAAGTGTGGTTACCACAATCACCTTCGTGAAAGTCTTTGAGCACCTCTTGGATTTCAGGTTTCTCAATACACCTCAAGTATGGACTTGCAAGAGATTTCCTATACATAATATCATGTAATAAAATGTATTGTGATACCTTAAGTTTGAAGGTTTTAGGATTTTCTGTAACGGGGATCTCTCCATCTTGAATGAATTTCTTGATTGGGAGGATCCAAGATTCTTGATTATTTGAGGATAATGGATCCCAAAGCACAATCTCTTTGTTAGTTGTTATCTCCCCAACTTCTTGTTCTCCTATTTATGGTGAGAGTATATGGATGATCGAAATTTTCGTGGCTTCCGGAACCTTCAAAGATGAAGCTATATTTGCTAAGGCATCTGCCCCAACATTCTCTTCCCTTGGTACCTGTATAATACTAAAAGAATCAAAGAACATTGATAGTTCTTTCACAATGCCTGTATATTTAATTAGTTTTTCTCCTTTAACAGTATATGAGCCATTAAAGTGGTTAGCTATTAATAATGAATCTGTGTACACCTGAAGATACATGATCCTCATGTGTTTAGCTAGTTGCAAACCTGCAATTAAAGCTTCATATTTTGCTTCATTATTTGTGGCTTGAAACTCACAGGCTATAGACTGAGGTATTATGTCCCCCTGTGGCGATTTATGTAGAACACCTAGACCTGTTCCTCAAAGGTTGGATGCCCCATTCATGAATAAGATCCAAGGATTCTTGGTTTCCTCTAATTGTTGGACATCCAAGTTAGCTTCCTTTTGCAAATCACTACTGAAATCAGCCACAAAGTCAGCTAATGCTTGAAACTTTATAGAAGTCCTTGGCTCGTATTGGATATCGTATGCACTTAGCTTTACAGCCCACTTAGCCATCATACCTGATGTCTATGGTTTTCTAAGAACATTCTTGATAGGATAGTTAGTTTTCAAAATTATAGTATGAGTTTCAAAGTAATGCCTTAACTTAGTAGAAGCCATAATAAGTGCACGAATTAATTTTTCTAAATGAGAATGCCTAGCTTCAACATCTAGAAGACTTTTACTTACATAATAAACAAGATGTTATTCACCTTCATGATCCTTTACGAGGACAACACTTACAACATTACCAGAGACGGCTAAGTACAAGGATAGGGGTTCCATATGTTGGCTTCATTAATGCTGGTGCTGAGGATAAGTAATCCTTCAAGGCTTTGAGTGCAACCTCATGTTTCTCTGTCCACTCGAACTTTTTATTCTTTCTAAGGATATCATAAAAATCCTTACACTTCTTTGAAGATCGGGAGATGAACCTATTCAAGGCTGCAATTCTTCCAGTCAACTTTTGCACATCTTTTGCATTCGCGGGTGACTTCAGGTTGATGATGGCCTTTATTTGTTCCGGGCTAGCCTCTATACCCCTCTTAGTGACCATATAACCAAGGAACTTTCCCGCTTTAACACCAAAATGGCATGTAGATGGGTTGAGTTTCATGTTATACTAGTCGAGGATATTGAAGGCTTCTTCCAAGTCTTTAAGATGATCTTCAGCCTTCTTGGATTTGACTACCATCAAGTCCCAAGCCAATCGAATAAACGAACAAAGGAATATACCGAACTTCACTTATTATTAATTCAAGGAAACTAACTCAAAACCTTAATACAATAAACTTTGAAAGATGATAGTGGTGGGTGATATCTAACTCTAATTTGTTAGATCTATTTATATTAGTTTAGCCAACTTGCCAACTACTTGCATTTATGTCCAACAACTTGACATAAATGCCCAACCACCAAAAAATAGCCAACTACATTAGTTAATGCCAACTACCATAGTTAATGCCAACTACCATATAGCCTCTTAAACCCATACACCATAATGAGATACTTAGGCCCGGACTTGATATGTCCGACTTGGTTAATTACCAACATTCACCCCCTTAATTTCATAGTTGGATTTCGGGAGGTCTTCAACTCCAAGTAACTTGCGCATCTCCTTGAACTTGATTCTTCCAAGGGATTTGGTTAGAATATCAGCTCTTTGTTCTTTCCCGCTTATACGCTCGACCACTACATCCCCTTCTTGAACAACATCCCGAATAAAATGATATCAGGCCTTGATGTGCTTGGTCCTTCGATGAAAAACAGGATTTTTAACGAGTGATATGGCTGAATTAATATCAATAAGCAAGAGTACTCCTTCCACTTGCCTCCAGGTTACTTCACTTAACAGTGCTCGAAGCCACACGGCTTGGCCAGAGGCCGCTGATGCTGCCATATACTCGGCTTCACACAAAGATAGAGCAATCGTGGCCTGCTTTTGTGAACACCACGAGATAGGTCCTCTACCAAAACAGAACACATGCCCGGTGGTACTTCGTCCACTGTCTTCATAAATGTTGTGACTGCTGTCACTATAACCGGTTAGCAATTTTGTACCTCCATGTCGATACCGTATACCCATGCTTGCCGTTCCTTGAACATACCTCAGAATTTGTTGCACTCCCTGCATGTGAGATTCCTTTGGGTCTTGCATATACCGACTAACAATGCCAACCACATATGCAAGATCAGGTAGGGTATGGAGAAGATACCGAAGACATCCAACCCGTCTTCTATACTCAGTTCCATCAACCGAAACTCCACTCTCGTCTCTATCAAACTTAACCCCGGAATCCATCGGATATTGAGCCGAGTTACATGTTTCCAAACCGGCTTGTTTTAGAATTTTTAACGCGTAACTTTCTTGCTTAATCGAGATTCCGTCATTACCTTGATTCACTTCAATACTAATATAATACGCCAATTTTCCCAAATCACTCATCTTGAACCGTTCCCGCATTTGACCCTTGAAATCTTTTACTTCTTCAATTTTAGAACCGGTTACCAAGAGATCATCGACGTATACCACAATAATCAATACGGACTTGGTTGATTTCTTCACATATACCGCTTGTTCTTCAATACATCTTTTGAAACCCATCTCGCTTAGAACTCCTTTTAACTTTGAATTCCAAGCTCTCAGAGCTTGCTTTAACCCGTAAAGAGCCTTCGAGAGTTTATACACTTTATGACTCTCTCCTTCCTTTACGAATCCTTCTGGTTGTTCAACAAACACTTCTTCTAGTAAATCACCATGTAAGAAGGAGGATTTTACATCCATGTGATGTACCTCCCATACTTCACTTGCGGCTAGATCTAGAATAAGTCGAACTGTCTCGAGTCACGCCACGGATGCGAACACGTCATCATAATCGATCTCGTGTCATTGTACATACCCCTTTGCAACTAACCGTGCCTTGTACTTGTTTACCGATCTGCCCGGATTTTTCTTAACTTTGAAAACCCACTTTACCCCCAATCGGCTTCACCCCGTTAGGACACACAGTAAGCTTCACCGTTTTGTTATTTTCGATTGATTCTAAATCGGCTTTCATTGCTTGAACCCGCTCTTTACTTTCTTTTGCTTCTTCATATTTTGTAGGTTTGTCTTCAATTAAAAGCATTAAATATTCATCGAGTACATAATCATCAAAGTATCTTGGTAGAACCGACACCCGGGTGGGCGTCCTAATTCCGGAACCAAACTCGTACTCATTTTCGTTATTGAATTGCACATCGTTCTCTTCCCAATCGATAACAAAATCTTTCCAAACACGCTCATCAACTGTTTCGTTCGAATCCTCGAACCAACTCCACCTTTTTTCTTCATCACATTTAACATCCCGAATAACCATAATTTTCTTTGTAGTCGGGTCAAATAAACGAAAAGCCTTGGAACCATGCTCGTTTCCAAGATACACCAATTTATTACTCCGATCATCGAGTTTTTTTAGGTGTTGGGTTTGGAATTTTGCGAATGCAATACAACCAAATAACTTTAAATGACTTATATTCGGTTTCTTCTCTTAGAATGCGTCATTCGGAGTCTTGTCTTTTACCACCTGGGTCGTTACTCGGCCATGCCATCTTTGAGATATCGGCTCTTCGTTTACGTGTAAACACATATTCTTTGCAACACGCATCTTGACCTTGTAAAGTCAATTCGTCTTTGGTACTTTCATGATTAGCCTACTGCTACGATCATACATCCAAAGATCGTTCTTTTTCAGATGAACCTCACACCCATTATCCGTAGCTTGACCCAAGCTTAAAATATTACACCGAAGACTTGGTATAAAATAAACATTAGTAATTTGTTTTACCTCCTCGTTGTTGCAAAGTAACGTTATAGTGCCTTTCCCCTCGATTTTGACTTGAGAATTATAACCAAAACGGACTCGGCCTACAAACTTTTAATCAAGCTTAGAAAAGAATGACCGCTCTCCCATCATGTGATTGCTAGCACCATTATCGAGGTACCAAATCCCTTCTTCCGGTCCTTCGGATTGGTTTCGACTTGGTAAAACTTTCTCCTCGTTTTAGTAGACCGACTCATCTACTTGTTGTAACATCATAAGGGTCTCGTTGGACTTAGTTAGATTTGCTTGCTTCCTTCGTTCAGGACAAGAGGAAGCGAAATGACCCATCTGGTCATATCGGGAACATTGTAACAATGATCAATCTTTACCCTTATGTTTTTCATCGGTTTGTTGTTCGGAGTTGTCTCGAGTTCCCCAGTTTTAGCCATTATCTCGACCTCGACCTTGACCCCTACTCCGATTTCCACCGGTTCCTCGTCCCCTTCCTCTACTTGATTCACAATTCCGATTATCAGAAAAATGAAACAATAGATTACCTTAATCTACGGATTGCGGTTCTTCGTCTTTGGTTCGTTATTCATAAGCCTTGAGCCGACCCACTACGTCTTCAAACCCAACCGTCTTTAGATCTAAAAATTGTTCAAGTGAAGCCACAATATGAACAAATCAACGAGGTAAGCTTGTGAGAAATTTCTTGACAATTTTTTGCTGCTCGAATGTCTCTCCGAGCGTGGCAGAATTTGAAGAGATCTATGATATTCTGTTTGCGTAATCATCGATCTTTTCTGAGTCTTTCATCTTCAAGGCATCAAACTCAGCTATCAATGTATGGAGCCTTGCTTCTCTTACCATTTCGGCTCCTAGATGTCGGGTTCGGATTGATTCCCACATCTCTTTTGCCGAGTTCAGACTGCCGACTTGCAAAATCTGTTGTTCGGGTATGGATTAAAAAAGTATGGCGATCGCCACGTTATTTGTCTTTGCATCAGTCGTACCAGGATCTATCGCATCTCATACGCTATGCACATTAAAAATAACCTTCATGCAGAGTGCCCATACTGTGTAGTTTGTTGTTGTTAACATCGGGCATTGAAACGAGCCCGAGCTACTGCGCTGCTTGGTTAGCGGCGGTGGTGTAGTTGAGTCACCCATGAATGATCAAACCCAACTTGTTTGAACAATCTTTGATTAAACCTTGCTCGTTCAACCAAAGTATCAACACCTCGGTTTCTCTCCTTCTTGGAAGCAACGAACGCTTATCGATTGGTCCTTGAACGGCTCTGATACCAATTCAAGTCCCAAGCCAATCAAATAAACGAACAAAGGAATATACCGAACTTCACTTATTATTATATCAAGGAAACTAACTTAAAACCTTAATACAATAAACTTTGAAAGATGATAGTGGTGGGTGATATCTAACTCTAACTTGTTAGATCTATTTATACTAGTTTAGCCAACTTGCCAACTACTTGCATTTATGTCCAACAACTTGACATAAATGCCCAACTACATTAGTTAATGCCAACCACATTAGTTAATGCCAACTACCATTGTTAATGCCAACTACCATATAGCCTCTTAATCCCATACACCATAATGAGATACTTAGGCCCGGATTCGACATGTCCGACTCGGTTAATTACCAACATACCATGTCATTTATATATACTTCCATGGTCTTCCCTATTTGATCTTTAAACATCATGTTGACTAAGCGTTGATAAGTCGCACCTGCATTTCTTAGTCCAAAAGACAAGGCAATATATCAATATATTCCAGTAGGAGTCATGAATGATGTGTCTTCTTGATCAAATGGTTCCGTCTGAATTTGTTGAAATCCAGAGGAAGCATTCATAAAAGTAAGCATCTCATGTCCTGCTGTTGCATCCACCATGGAGTCTATATGTGGTAATGGGAAAGGATCCTTGGGACATGCCTTGTTTAAATCGGTGAAATCGACACATACCCTCCACTTTCCATTCTTTTTTGAAACAACCACAACATTAGCCAACCATCGAGGATACTTAACCGCTCTGATCATACCGGCCTTAAGAAGTTTTTCAACTTCTTCTTATATGATCGCATTCCTCTCAGGAGAGAATTTCCTTCGCTTCTGGTGAATGGGTTTAATAGAATTATCAAGGCCTAATTTATAAGTAATTACCTCTTTTGAAATACCTGTCATGTCAGAGTGCTCAAAGGAAAATGTAGATTTCGTTGCTTGAGGAAGGATATGATATCCTCTTCAATATTAGTAGGGATACTGGATCCTAGGAAATGTCTGGATCCTCGGGGTCCAAGGATACTTCTTTCAGGTCTTGTTCTCGAGCTTCCAGTACGTTCCTAGGATGTTGCTGTATTTGCCCTGCTACCGTTTTCTTAGCCGCCGGCTTCATGGATGAGGAATAATAGTTCTTAGCTTCCACTTGGCCGCCGTCTTTTCCCACATACCCCTAAGGAGTTGGTAGTTTGACACACTGGTGATAAGTAGATGCTACAACCTTCATTCCATTTAGCCGTGGCATGCAAAGAATAACATTGCAACAAGACAAATTATCATTAACACAAAATTTTTTATAAGAATTTACTCCCTCAATGTATATAAGAAGCTTGATGTCCCCCATTGTTTTCTTAGTATCGCCACTGAAACCAACGAGAACGGATGATTGGGGAACGATTTCTGAATCTGGGATATTCATCTTCTTGAGCACATCTTATTGAATGATGTTGACCGAACTTCCTCCATCGACTAGGATCCTGCGCACATAATGATTAGCAAAAAATAGAGTTATAATCAAACCATCGTGATGAGGATCCTGGATGATCGTTTTATCCTCATCATCAAAGAAGATTATCTTATCAGTTCTTAAGGTAGTGGATACGACATGTTGCTCCCCGTTCTCCAACTTTGTTTCTTGAGCATGTCTCTTGGCCGAGGAGAAGGAAGTTCCACATATATCCGAGCCACCTGAGATGAAATTGATGACTTGTGCATCAGGTGGGGGAGGAGCAGCTTTCAGTGGGACATCTTCAGGAGCCTGGACCCTTGACCTTTTTTCTTCCTAGGAGCTCATTGAAGTGGCCTTTTCTTAGAAGATAACCAATTTCTCTTTTTAGACCAATGCAGTCATCAGTCAAATGGCCAAAATCTTCATGGAATGCACACCACTTGTATTTATCTTTGAAGGACGTTGACTTCTCATTTTTACGAGGCCACCTTGCTTTCTCTCCAAGATCCTTCATAGCACAAGTTTAAGCCCTGAGTATCAACAGAGAAGCAATACTCGGAAGTACTTGGATAATCCTCATTATCATCATCTTCTTCTTCGACTACTCGAACATTTTGATTGTTGAATTTTGAATAAGGCTTCGAGTTGTTGTTCCTGAATAAGGATCCTTACTTCGAGTTGTTTTGTTGTAGTTCCTTATCGTTCTTGGATCTTCTTATCATCATCTAGCCTTATAAATCCCAATGGTCCTGCATGGGGTCATCACAAGATCGTCATAAAATGGGGAGCCCTTATGTAGCCCCATCTTGAATGCTTAAACAGCCGTAGCCATATCAAGATTAGCGATTTCTAGGGCTTCCATGCCAAACCTTGTAACAAAATCCCTTAGAGATTCATCATGTGGTTGGATAACTCTAAATAAATCACTAGTTAACTTTTCGATTTTTCTACTACAAGAAAAATGGCTATTGAATAAGAGAAAGAAGTATCAGGGTAGGGTTGAAGACTTAGCAGCCATTTAAGTGCAGATCCTGTTAATGTGGACCCGAAGCCCCTGCATAGGTAAGCTTCTTTGAGTCTTTCAGGAATGGTGTTGATCTCCATCCTCTCCCTATACTGAGCCACATGCTCTTCTGGATCGGTTGTTCCATCGTACACCTTCATATTGGAGGTTTGAAAGCATTTTGGGGATCTCAACAACACATATTGGTGGAGAAAATCGGGACAGTGTGTGGCTCCCTTTTGGTATTTCGGGAATTGGTTGGACCACTCCTGGCACGCTGGATATAATATACTTAAGCTTCTGAAGTTCCTTAGCCATGGCCTTATTGATACCTGTATCCTGCATGGAACCAAGGTTAGTGTCTAAGGATATATGATTGTAAGGGTTACCTCTTTGTTGATTGACGTCGGCATCCCAGAAGAGTAGCCAAGATAAGAAGCATCTGCTATGGTAGTTTTCCCACTAGAGGCAATGGTCTACATGAGGATGATGCCTCCTTCATGGACCTCTGATGACCTTTGATGTTGAAGTCCTGATGATCCTTGATTCTGCCAGAAGGATCCTTGAGTCTGAAAGTTTAAGGATCCTTGATACAACCCAGAGGATCCTGGTTAAAGGATGGATGACCCTTGCTGAATGAAAGAAGATCCTTGAGTTTGCTGACCCATGGATCCCGGCGGAAGGATAGATGATCCTTGATGAAAGAACGAGGATCCTGCAGCTTGCTGACTCATGGATCTCGGCGGAAGGATAGTTGATCCTTGAGCAAGTTGAGTCATGGATCTTGGAGTAGTGAAATCCAGCATCCTAGACATCAGGGGAGTCTGATCCTCCATTGGCCTCTTAGTCTTCTTGAGATCCTCTATCTCACGTTGGATCTTCTAGTTAGTCATGTTCTGCTACTCCATATACGCCTTAACCTGCGAAAACATAGCAGAAACATCATTGTTAGAATTAACCACCGAAGTGGTAGCAGTGGTCTTTGAGCTCTGGAAGACTAGGGTCTGAGTCTTGTTTCCAGCGGCAGTAGTCCTTGGTGCTCCTGCAAGTGGAGGAGGCATTGGCAATGAAGCTCTTGATGAGAGAGAAACCAAAGATGGCATGGTGGTTGAAGCAGAGGTTTGTTGAGAGGTCATTGATAGTAGTATATGTATAAGGTTGGAAATTGAAAGGAAATAATATGGATTATAGCACAAATTGCCCCACGGTGGGTGCCAAATTGTTTTGCTTAAAAATCAATTAAGGATAATGTAACCGAATTTGTAAAGTGAGGTTTAGTGCTAGATGATAATAACGATTATGAAGTGATTGTAAACAAGAACACAAGGATTTGTTGCAAGGAAAAGCCCTTGATCTTGGTCGGATCGGCGGCACAAAAACCCCGGGTGATGACAAATCGTCTATCACCTCTTTATTAATTAAAAAAATGGTGTTACAAGGTTGGAGATTATGATCAATGAATACAAGATTGCTAAGTGTGTGTGTTAACTGCTCTAGCTTGCTCAGCGATTGATAGTGAACGTGTAGTGTCAAATTTAATTGATCATAAGCTTAATAAATAGCAAAAATAACAATAACTAAATGTCCTATCTTTGAGCCACTCTCCCACTAGCCACCTACAAGTCTTTGACCAAGTCCTGAATGATCCAGTAGCGAATTATCAGGTAGACCAGGTCTTTCAGCCGTTATACCTATCAAAATTAAACCTACACATCGGAAACAATCATTAGTAATAACAAATACCGAGGATCCTTGATCCTAACTTACTCCCGGAACTCTTATCAAAGATAACTGATCAAGACACGTCTCAGGATAACATATCCTCAGCATAAATTATTCGTGACCTAACACCGATGACGTAGGTTTTGACCATACCCCTCTCACACACACACACATACCTTCCCCGTCTTCGGAAAGAAAACCGATTTGTCTCCACTTTCTGGTATGACCGAGAGCTCTGACTCATGATAAAAGTTATCACATACGAATTCATCCTACTGTGAATCACCAATTGAAACCGACTTATCATCAGAAGAATCAGAATCAACCTCAAATCCCTGCCTCCCCATAACCGGATTCCATTCTTTATGTTCATTCAAAAACCAAACCCTAAATACTGTCTCTTATGGCTAGCCACTACATTTTGGTCCACTAATTTACCATGATTGATCAGGACACATATTCTCCCAAACGAAATATTTGTATCATAATCGTCAGAACAATTGTATGACATAAACACCCTGCCCAATACATTACCAATAAGAGAGGATACATCCGGGTCTCTGAGGTTCAGAGGGCTACTGAACACCCTAATCGAGGCAATTCTCCGAGTTTGACAATACGAATCATCCCATCTTCTTAACCACACAAACTAGTTTTTCGCAGGAATCCAAATACTCTTTCAAAAAGTTCCCACATTCATCCATAGTTTCAAAAAACAGCAACATATTTAAACCACCACTATACTTCACTTTGCAAGAAACAATACCTTCTAGGTTTAACTTGACAATGGTAATGGAAAATGTCTCAAAGTCTTTTAATTCTCTAACTAAACACTGGTTCAACCAATCGTCTGAATGAGAGACTACATCACCTGCAATTATAACACTGTCAAATGATTTTGGTTTTAAACCCTAGATAGCTTTTGCATAATATTTCCTCCCAAATTCAAAACCATGATCCACAACTGTTGCTGAAGGTATGTTTCGCCTCACCTGCTCGTTCCTCTGCCAACTATGATATACCATCTTTTCCTTTTCTTGAATCTGGATATGTTCACCTTGATGGATAAACCATCAATCTTAATGCCATTTAGCCTCTTCTCCAACAATATCATTGTCCCTCACGTTCAAAAATCTAGCAAAGCCAAACCGCTTCCCTAAATTGTCTAGCTTTCTTGTCAAGTACATATAAGCTAAATGACCGTATTCCATAAATAAATACCACAACCTTGAAATTCCCCACCCATCTGGGATGTTTGTGATGTAGAAAGATGTAATAATTCTCTTCACAATACTCCCCTGACTCCCGCGTGTATTCGTTGTGTCCCGCCATCCCTTAGCCGCTTCCTGTTGGTCTTCTTCTCCCGACATCTTCTTTTGGTGATTGTTTTGAACTAACTAATGTGAAATCTCAATCACGAACAATGCTCGTTAGGCTTGACTAACTTTTGAAGTTTAAATAAATCTATCCAGGAACTTGTCACCCAAAATTTCTATTCGAAGCATGACGTACTTTGGATGTGTCCATGTCACTATATTTAAAGTATCGCGTAATGGACCTGGACCCAATTAAAGGCACTCTTGCATTTTTTTTCTTTTTTTGAACAATGACTTTCTTGTGTTTAGGCCACCGCACTCCCTAGATTGGAGAGCCAAGTTGCTCCACTTTGGCCAGACTATGTTTTCTTAACCGGGCCCACACTGGTTTCAAAGTTTGGTTTGAGCATTCCCCAAAAAACCATGCCGCCAATTACCACTTGATAGTCACAGTCCCGCCACAAGATCATAACTCTCTCGCATACCTGACAGTGGGAAGAGAACCCGAGTGGGCTTGGGATTCGAACTGAAAACCTTGCACAAGACCTAGCTCAAATCCTTCATTGTCTTAATCCACTAAAATGACACACATGGGAATCAAACTCGGGTCTACACTGTAGATCCCAAGCCTCCTACCCATTCTAGCACTTCATATATCTTAATGAATATTGATCGATTAAAACAAACATTGAGATAATAAAAGCTTAATTCCTAAACCAAGAAAATAGACAGATGCTTCAAGCGAGTAAAGCAACCATTTAAAATTGGATTTCAAGTTCGTTCGTAGAATTAATCATAATCAACTCACAACCAAATTCCAATCTAAGTCAAAATCGAGGACTATCATAGTGACAATTATCAGGTTCACATGTTTAACTGGTTATATACTTTTACAAAAAAATTATAGACATTCATGTGAAGTTCAATCATAAATAGCTATATATTCATCGTATTCATCGATAACATTATTCGTTGCGAGTTGACGAATCGCAGGTGTGCATTTTTGTAGTGGCGTGAGACTCTTTCTGTTCCTCATGCCATAACCTATGTGAAAAAATTCAAAGTTATCTTCTATATAACCTGTCACACCCCAACCTAAGGCGGAAATGCCGTGACGCGAATTTATTGCTCACAAGGTACTAACATAATAATATTAGTGACAATATCTAATTATTTAATAAATTCAAATCAAGTACACAATATTCAAAGAAATTACAAATAAATCAACAAACAAATAACCAAAATATCCAAACAAACTGGCTCTTTATTTAAATAGCCTAAAGATAGTTCTAAGTTCTATTCACCTTCACTTTAAACCATATGGTAACCTGCAATATGCGTACAAAATAGAATATATTTGTCAACCCAAGGATGAGTAAGTAATCACCAGATTTTGACACTAATAATATAACATGTAAGAAATAAACAAACCAATATTGTGAGTATCAACAATTAAACAACGAGCAAGTAATCGGTGTCAGTTGTTAGTGCACGTTTTGTCGTCTCGAGTCTTTGTAATTTATCGGTTGTTATTTATTATTACTATAATGTAAGGGTATTTATGGATAAACAGTTAGTTCGTTATGTATTGGCTAATTCGTTAAGGATGTTTAACGAATGGACTGTAATTCGTTATGTATGTTCCCATTCGCCATGGAATGTTGACGAATGGGGGCATAAAGAATCACTGATTCGTTATGCTTTCCTTATTTTTTATGTAAGTTAAAGAACTGGAGCCAATTCGTTATGGGATGTGTAACGAATAGGTCTCCATCTTCTATTTAAGGCGTGTTCATGCCTTCAGAATTTAAGTTTTGAGATAATTATACCGAAACTCTGCTCAAGTTCTCTCACACTCAATTCTTCACTAACGTATTATTAATATTACAAGTATACAATTACTATTATATATTATACATAATTAAGAACATATCAAAAACTAGATTCTATGCTAATCGATATAATACGATTATATATTGATCAGATCTATAAGTTTATACGTAATTACAAGTGGTATCAGAGCTATTGGTTGTTAGATTTCTCTTAATTAATTGTTATTGATCAATATTTGAAGCTTAATGGGTAAGCTTCTGGTTCGTATAAGTTTTATTGAATTTTGTTTGAGTTTTGGTTTGAATTAGATGATTATGGATTATTCTGGATTGGATTGTGTTCAGTGAGGATTGAGGAAATTGTGTGTGAATTGGTAGTTGATTGAACTGGTTTTAGATTGGATCTGGAAGTGTACGGAACAGGGGACTGCTTATATGGTAATTGGTATTGTTTTGTCAATTAAAGTATACGGGATAAGGGTGGTTGTATTCGCGAGTTTTTAACGAGCAGTTTGAGCTTTAACTTGGCCAATTTGGTGCCGAATTGAAGTTGTATTACACATTTTTAGTTTGGGTTTTGTTCAATATTGAATCTGGAAAATTTCCAGATTTCTGGAAATCTGCTTGAAGATTTGAATATGACCTTAATTCTTAATGCTCAATTCGTTAACCACATGTCTTAATTCGTTATCAGTCCTCAACTAATTCGTGCCACGTGGAGAGTTTGTTAAAACTAAATAACAACCTAATTCGTTATTCACTGTAGCTGATTCATGCTTATTGTAGCCACTTCGTGTTCACTGATTCGTTACACTTTCATCACTGATTCTTCGTCTATTGATTTGCTCAGTGATTCGCCATTGTTTTGTTACTTATTCATCTTTAATTCATTATTATAATTTGTCATTGATTCGTCAGTGGTTCGTCATACTGGTTCGCCAGTAATTCATAGTGACTCAATTGATTCGTTACCAATTCGTTACATTTAATTCGTTCCTGATTCGTCAAAATACTGTTCCTGATTCGTCATTCAGACCTCACTTGGTTTGTTAAGTTACTATTCCAATTCGTCATCCATAATTCACTCAGTTCGTTAAGTTCACTGTTTCTAGTTTGTTACTGAAGTTTCACTTCTAACCCTCAAGTTTGAATTTTTGTTAAATTTAAACTTTTTAATTACAATGGCTGGTTTTTATGCGTTGGCATCTCAGAACGTACTTATGCAACAAATGTTACCCCTCGATGCGGAAATTGGATCCCAGTCAAAATGCCCACGACTGATGAAATTCAGTGATTTTGCAAAGTAGGAACCACGTTTTCGAGCACATCGTGGTTATGTGCATCCCGATTGCTCTAGATGTCTTGATGATGTTTATACTGTACCAATGCTTGGTGATGAAACTACAGGTTTTACTCCTAAAGCTTTTACTCAGTACTCACAAGAGGAAAAGAAGGCTTTAGAGATCGAGACTAAAGCATATTAAATTCTTACTATGGCTTTACTAGATAACATATTTCAAGTTGGAAGTATCAAGATATGTGCTTCATTGCTTCAGCACATTAAAATGAGAAGCATGGGTAACACAGAAGAGAGCAAGAAAGAAATGTTAAAGTTCCATTTCAAAAACTTTAACTTACTAAAAGGGGAGACTGTTGAGGAAATGCTTACTCGTTTTGATCACTTGATAGCAGATATGAATAAGTTAAAGATGGAACCTTCTGAATCTGACAAGATGGATACGGTTAAGAATGTTGTACCAAGTTCATATTCAACTTTTCTGATGGTGTTGAAGAAAAATAATTATTTCAAAAATGAAGATTTAACGGCCTCAGAATTTATGCCAAAGATTGAAGCTAGAGAATATGATCTAAAGTGTCAAAAATCATCAAAAGAAGTTCAAGATCCATCTTTTTATGGAGGTTGTATACCTTTAAGTAGCACTGCATCTCCGATCACTGCATTTCTTACTCAGAATGCAAATGAGGGATCAACAACAACTTATAGTGATCCTAATGTATTCTTTATAGCATCTAGATTCATGGATAAATCTGGAAGTTCTGGAACTTCTGCTATTGCAAGTCAATTTTCTGCACCACCAAACGTGAACATAAAGAAGCTGAACAAAATTTTGCCCTTTTGTGTGCTTTTATGACTTCATATGAGTATTTGGTTAGTAGAAAAATTGCCATGAGTGATTTAACCAATGAAGATTATGACCAATCGACCCTGATGATTTTGGAACTTATGGATCTTAAGTGGAACATGGCAATGATAGTGAGAAAAGTGAAGAAGTTTATGCCAAGAACTGGGAAAGATCTACCATCTTTGAACAAGAGAGTTGGTTTTGATAAGTTATAAGCAAAGTGCTATAACTGCCAAGAATTTGGCCATTTTGCCAAAGAGTGTGACAAACCAAAGAAAGAGTACAATGGACCTCGAAGCCAAGATAGAAGTTCTGGGAAAAAGGGTAATGATGCTGCTGATAAGCCTTCTGGAAGTAAACCTTCTGCTTCGGGATCACAAGCTCTTCTTTCTGCTGCTGATGGGACTGATTGGACACAAATATTGTTGTGCAATGATAACCATGCGAACTTGTCTATGTTTGAGATGAATGAATGATTTCAAGACGCTAGTGGAAACGAGTTGTCATCTGACAATAATACTGAATCTGATTCTGATGATTCGTGTCAAATGCAGCCAACCAAGTTTGCATGCATGACCAAGATCGATGATGTTAGTTCTTCTACTTCTGCTTCTGTTAATTAATCTGCAAATGTGCCCTGTGTTGATTGTGAAACTATTAAGCCTAGGTTAGAATCATTGAAAGAGCATAATGACCTATTGGTGAAAGAAATTTCTTTCCTCAAGGATACTTATAGACAATCATTAGAATCTCAAATGAGATCTAGGGAGAAAATGGAAGCATTGTGTATTAGTAACCATGATCTGAAAACTGAATTGTCTGTTAAAATGACAATTAATGATCATCAATTTCAAGAAATATTGAAACATCGAACTAAGATAACAGAACTTGAGAATGAAGTTCTTGAGTTGAAAAGTAAATTGGGCTAGTTTAGAAATTTATCGTTTTTACTAAATGAAATTATTTAAGTAACTGGTAAGAAAAAAGATTCAAAGAAAGGTGTATATTTTGTTGAAGTACCACCACCGTTTCATAATGATTATACTCCAAATCCTTTTGCGGGAAAAGAGGAAATTGTTTTTAATGAACCTGTTGTTGAAGAAAAACCTAAACTGGTAAAAACTTATAATGTTAATGCCTAATCATCAGCTCAAAAACATCATGTTGAAAGCAACAAAGTTTTGGTTGAGAATGTTGAGAAAGTTATCATTGAGGATGTGTTTGAACCCGAAGTGATACACAAAGATCCGAACATTCCAAGTTCAAATCAAATTCTATGTGAACTTCATGAATTTATGGAGGCGGTCTATGGCTCAAACACATCTCAAGTGAAAAAGAAGAAACCAGTTAAAATTAAAGCTAAGAAATCAGAAAAGCCTAAAATTGCTGATGAGGAATTGATGCGTTTTATCAATCCTGTTGCTTCTAAAATCAACCGGTCTTGTATTTAAGCTTTAATGAATCAGCAAGGTGTTCACTGAGAAAGACATCCCACTTAATTTAATCAAGCTTGAATTGATTGAAATTGTCTTTCACAATGAAACTTCCAAGATTCCAGACCTTGAACATAAGTTTGTGAACTCCAAGATATAAAATGTGATAGATCCTTTGATAAAAACAACAAAAAACTGTTAAAATCTGCTAAGAAAGTTAAAGTTGTTAAATAAAATGTAACTGACACCTTATTGAGTTTTTTAAACTATTCAAACCTTGATTTCTACATGAAAAGGAAACCTGTGACATTTGATGACTTGGACAAAGGTCCCATTGCTGGTGTTTATCATCAACCTTCGGTTGCACAAGTGTCTTCTAAACCGCAATGCGTTGACTTGAGAACGTGTTTTCTCTATGGTGAACAAGGACACGTAGTTAGAAACTGTGGTCTGAAGAAATCTCAAAATTTTTATCCTTTTATCAAGGAACAATCCAAACCAGTTCCTGTGATTAAGTAGATTTTGAATAGACCGATGTATTTCGATGATGAAACCCATGTTATGTTTTCTGATTTGAATCCTCGTAAGATGGTTCATGTTAATGAAAATGAAAGTAATTTAAAGCCCAAATTCGTTCCTACGGAACCTATTTGCAAAAACGTGAATACAAATGTAGTTCAAGCCGCATAATTGAGACGAAATTCGAAAAGACCTGTAACTTATTCACAAGCGGCTAAACCACATTTGGATTCACTAGAAATTAACACTTCAAGTGAAACTCAAAAGGTGCCCAAGAATGAGGCTTGGGATGCCTTTTTGAATTGATCATTTTTCATTAATGTGTAGAGTTCATCCAAGACTGTTTCTGGTGAAAACTGGATAATGGATGCTCTCGTCATATTACCGATAACATTAACCTCTTAACAAATGTCAAAAATATACAAGGAGGGTATGTGGCATTTGCTGGTAATTCGGGTGGTATGATCACTAAGGAAGGTGATGTGTCAAAGGGGATCATCACGTTTGAAAAGGTTAATTATTGTGATAAAGTAGATCACAACTTGTTGAGTGTGTCACAAATTTTTGATAAGAAATACACAACCATATTTAAAGATAAGGAGTGCATAATAATGAAACTTGGATACGTCATTCATGAAGATATGGTAGTTATGCGATCTCCTCGTTCAAACGATAGTTATGTGTTAAACTTGACTTCTATAGTATCTACGTACTTCTGTAGAAACGTGTTTTGTTTCTAAGGCAACAGAAAAAGACACGATTATGTGGCACAGAAGAATGGGTCACATTCATGTTAGGAAAATGAATTATTTAATGGCCAATGACCTTGTTGATGGTGTTTCCTTGAAACATTTTAAATTAACTGACCACTGTGTTGCTTGTAAAAAGGGCATACAGAAGAAGAAGTCTCACCCATGTAAGTTACTCAATACCATTGATACTCCATTGGAACAACTTCATATGGATTTGTTTGGTCCTGTGAATCATGCGAGTATTGCTAGTGATTGGTATTGTTTAGTAGTTACTGATGACTACTCAAGATATTCATGGGTGTTATTTTTGAGTTCAAAAGATCAAACACCCATTCTGGTTCAAATCTAATCACTAAGATCGAATAACTGTACAAATTAAAAGTGAGACGTATTCGAAGTGATAATGATACGGAGTTTAAAACTAATGTATTGGATTTCTTTTGCATTCAGAAGGGAATTAATTGAGAATATAGTGCTCCTTATGTACCACAACAGAATGGGGTGGCTGAAAGGAAGAACAAAACATTGATTGAAGCGGCAAGAACAATGCTCGCGGATTCTAAGTTTTCTGTTCAATTATGGAACAAGTTTGAAATGAGCAGCGATGGGGGAGATGAATTTCTTCTTAGGGTTGCAGGTTCATCAGTCTGATAAGTGAATCGTCATTCATCAGACGAAATACGTGAATGATGACTTGAGCCGATTCAAAATAACTGCCGGAAAAATCCCTTCGACGCCTCTTCTCGTGTGTCACAATTTTTCACCGGAAGAATCGGAGGATAGCGTAGATCCTACCCTTTACTGAGCGATGATAAGTTAATTAATGTATTTAACTGCTTCTCGGCCTAACAAAAAGTTTGCAGTTTGTTTGTGTGCTAAGTACCAATCAAGTCCCGAGTGACTCACCTGGCGGCGGTTATATGTATACTTCACTATCTGAGGGGTAATCCTGACACCGGGTTATGGTATCCCAAGGATTATAATTTTGAATTCACTGCGTTTTCCGATTCAGGTTATGGATGATGCAAGATCAACTTTAAATCGACTACAGCGGGTTGTCAATTTCTAGGAAGCCGACTTGTTTCATGGCAGTGTAAGAAGCAGACAACGGTCTCCACTTCAACCGCTAAAGCAGAGTATGTGGCAGCCTCGAGTTGTTGTTCACAGGTTCTTTGGATCCAGCAACACTTGTGGGATTACGGTTTGAAATTTCTTACTACCCCCATCTATATTGATAACTCTGCTGCTATAAGTATCACCAAAAATCCTATGCAACACTCAAAGACTAAACATATCAAATTTCGATATCATTTTATACGGGATTGCTTTGAAAAGAAATTAACTGATATTGAGAAAGTGCACACTGATGTCCAAAAAGCCGATCTGTTTACCAAGGCATTTTGATAAAACACGTTTTAACTTTCTGCTTGGTCTAAATGGATTAAACACTCTTGCTTATATCCTAAAATAATGATAATTATCTTTATTTTATTTTTGTTTATTTTCTTTCATTTATTTTTTATGTTTTGGGTTTTGAGGGTGAAAATAAAAAATACAAAAATATTGTGATTTAGTTTGTATAGAGAAAAGCCAAATACATTAAAAAAATCTTGAAAAATTCAAAAAAATTGTGATTTTTGTCTAAAATATTTTGAAAAATACAAAAACATTGAAAACATGAAAATTCAAAAAGATTGTGCTATAAGTTTGTATAGAAAAATCAAAAAAGACAAAAAGTTTATGTTTCTATGTATGCACAAAGAAAAACCAAAAAGATTTTTGCATACTTTCGCTTAAAATTATGCCATTTACTCATATTTGAAGGACATATACTTGTATATGTTTGGTCCTAATATTTACTCGTAAATGTTCGGTATAGCCATTTACCTGATAATGGAAAGTAGTTGGGGCGATTGTTGTGCGCTTTTATTTAATTCTCTTGCTGAAAATTATGTTGGTTATTTAAGTTTGTGGAACATGCTTGCATGTTTTGGTCTTGTTATCTACTTGTGGATTGATAGGATAGCCATTAATCTATAGACTAAAAGTAACTAGGTGATTGAATTTATTTTTATACTCCTCAAAAATTGAGTTTTGAAGCAAAAAGAGAAAATGATAGTACATTGATCATCTGGTCCCATATCCGGAAAGAAATAAGCTTAAAAGACTGAGTGCTTAATTGCATTGGTGCATTGATAGGTTTTAAACAAGCCGTTAGAGTAAAGTAAGTGATATAAACATAAAGAAACGCAAAATTGAAAGAGGTGTTAGTCTCTACCAAAAATCTCGGTAAGGATGGCAGAAATGTAATAGCATGTCATACTCAGGCCTTATGTTTGTCTGATCACCAAAAACACGTAAGATTGAATAAAATGCATTCTGGTTCTGGACACTGTGAGTCTTTATGCGGCTTAATCATCTGGGTATTCATAAGCATGAATATTTCAAACGCTTTTAGAGAAAACCCAAAGTCATTAAACCTTGATCACCGCTATACATAGTAAAAATTGAATTACTGACTTGATCAAATTCCGCTGTTAGTCATACATTGTTCGTCCCTTGCGTGCGTCTTAATACCAATAAGAAACGAACCCCAGGGGACAAAATGTATGTAACCCCACAGATGGACTCGTGCTTACTCACTCACGGTAAAGGGATCTTGGTGCATTAATAAAAAATATCTATAAAATTATAAATTTTGATCGACAACATAATGGTTTAAGTCAAGTTGGGGTGATACGATAAAAAGAAAATTAAGCTTGAACCGAGATTAGAGGCTGATAGTTTCTGATATTCTGTGCTTTATTTGACATGTAATCATATCACAAAAATACTTGAAAGTTTTTTATAAGATTTAAGTGGACAGCAATATCAATGACCGACTTAACGCCAGTCATAATATAGCTGAAATATAACACTATGACGGAAGGGAAATTTGGTCAATATGATTCTCTGCCTAAACTCACCAAAAATACAAAAATATGTATTGCTTTCGAAGAAACATATACTTGTGGATTGATAGGATAGCCATTAATCTATAGACTAAAAGTGACTAGGTGATTGAATTTATTTTTATGCTCCTCAAAAATTGATTTTTGAAGCAAAAAGAGAAAATGATAGTACATTTATCATCTGGTCCCATATCCGGAAAGAAATAAGCTTAAAAGACTGAGTGCTTAATTGCATTGGTGCATTGATAGGTTTTAAACAAGCCGTTAGAGTAAAGTAAGTGATATAAACATAAAGAAACGTAAAATTGAAAGAGGTGTTAGTCTCTACCAAAAATCTCGGTAAGGATGGCAGAAATGTAATAGAATGTCATACTCAAGCCTTATGTTTGTCTGATCATCAAAAACACGTAAGATTGAATAAAATGCATTCGGGTTCTGGACACTGTGAGTCTTTATGCGGCTTAATCATCTGGGTATTCATAAGCATGAATATTTCAAACGCTTTTAGAGAAAACCCAAAGTCATTAAACCTTGATCACCGCTATACATAGTAAAAATTGAATTACTGACTTGATCAAATTCCGCTGTTAGTCATATATTGTTCGTCCCTTGCGTGCGTCTTAATACCAATAAGAAACGAACCCCAGGGGACAAAATGTATGTAACCCCACAGATGGACTCGTGCTTACTCACTCACGGTAAAGGGATCTTGGTGCATTAATAAAAAATATCTATAAAATTATAAATTTTGATCGACAACATAATGGTTTAAGTCAAGTTGGGGTGATACGGTAAAAATAAAATTAAGCTTGAACCGAGATTAGAGGCTGATTGTTTCTGATATTCTGTGCTTTATTTGACATGTAATCATATCACAAAAATACTTGAAAGTTTTTTATAAGATTTAAGTGGACAGCAATATCAATGACCGACTTAACGCCAGTCATAATATCGCTGAAATATAACACTACGACGGAAGGGAAATTTGGTCAATATGATTCTCTGCCTAAACTCACCAAAAATACAAAAATATGTATTGCTTTCGGAGAAACATATAAAAATACAAAAATATTTTGTTTTCTATTTTATGTTTGCTTTTCAAGTTTAAATGTAAATATTTTGAAAAGAAAAAGAAAAATATCAAAAAGATTTTCATTTTTATTTATTCTTTTAGATACTATTTAATTATTTAAGTTATTTTTAAGTTAAGTGTTCTTGAGCTTAAAACACGTTTAAATTATGCATCTTACCACGTCGGGTAAGATTCGTAACGTAAAGTTTATTGGGAAACGAGTTTCGTTGCTTTATTTATTCATTAATTTAATTCTTTATTTAATTGATTATTTTATTCTTTTATAATTAAAATTGAAAAGTTTCAAATTTTAATTTAATGTCCCTTCGTTATCTGTCTAGATAATGAATGAGGGTCATGTTGATAACAAATTCTACTAACTCGTTATATTTAATTCGCTTCCACCACTCTGTAACGAATGACCTCATTCGTCATCAGATTTATAACGAATGAAGTAATAAATAACTTTAATTCGTTACTAATTCGTTATTAATTCGTTATGAGTTTTTAACGAATTACTCATTCGTTGAGGAATCTTACGAATAAGATAACGAACGAGATAATGAACTAGCTAATTCGTCAATTTTGAATTAACGAATTAGCTGATTCGGTGTCTTGGGATGTGTGCTGTTTGTCCTTTATAATGAACTGTTGGAGAACGATTTAGGTCATTCATTCAAAAACCTTTCTTCTTCCTTTGGCAAACTCTTGTAAAAATTTTCCATGTTTCCCAACCTTCACTAAATCCTATTTTGATCATAAATTACATAAGGTATTCATGATCACAACGCAATCAAAATCGTCAAAAGTTATGATACCGGGTTTTAACATATGAACATATACCTTTATAAACCTACTTTACATTCGTATTTTACCAAAATGTTTAATATATATTTGCTGTTGATGATATTGCAACTTGATTCGTGCTAATTATAGGTCATTACATCGCCTTACATGGTGTAATTGAATATGGGTTTGCATGTTTGACTATTCAAAGTTCATATCAATTTTGACTTTGACTCCATATAGTCAAAGTTGTGAATTATTGAAGTCCATTCGTTATCTGTTAACGAATGGACTTTCATTTGTTTTCAATTCCTTATGAATTGTATAATGAATCACCTTCTTCGCTTGTTTTTATAACGAATTAACCTACATTCGTTCTTTAATTCATTAATCCTTTGCGGGTGATTCGTTATGCCTAATTCGTGGTCTTGCATATATAACGAATTAAGCAATTCGTGATAACGAATTACCTAATTTGTTATAACGAATCAGACAAGAATTTTTAATGAATCACACTTAGATTTATTTTGAAAATTTATAATTAAATTTGTTATATAATTTATATTATTTGAAATTTCATTTTTACTAAATCTCGGATATATGTATTCTCAGTTACGGATGACGAAGTTGTCCAGGAAGTTCCTATGGCTGAGCAACAACCAGTACAACAACCACAAGAGCCTGAACTCCCGTTATAGCAGTTTGATAAGAAGCATAACATATGTGCTTTCGTTGGGGAGAACTTCGCTGATGAAGACATGTTTAGGGATCTGCTAGCCTTTATACGACGTTATCGTATAGGTTATGCAGTGACTGCTGACACGAAGATCCACTTTAGCATTGTACGCCCGTTTTGGAATTCAGCTCGCTACATTGAGTCTGAAAACCAAATCGTCGCCGAGGTCAATAAGAAGCCGATCGCAATTACAACCGAGGTTATACGAAGGGTGATGCGGTTTGTGGATAACATTGGCAACCCATGTGAATTTGATAAGACGTTGATTCGTGGGCTATTTCAACGAGTCTTTTATGCCGGTGCTTTTAATCGTTCCATGTACAACAAGGCTAACTTGTGTCCCACATACAAGTATTTTTTACATGTGCTAATCCATAGCCTTGGGGGACGTAAAGGTGGATACGACGAATGCCGAACCATGTTACAATCATCATTCGTCGCTCTGATTTTGAAAAAAACGTTCCATTTCTCCGAGATGATCTTCTATCATCTCAAGGAAAACTGCTTGGTAAAAAACCGACGCAGTAAATTCCTTATGTATCCATGCTTCGTTCAGCTGATCATTCAGGATCTCATTCTTGACCTAGAGATTGATTTGACGCTTAGAAACAACGTGCTGAAGTTGAGCATATGACTGCTGATACGTTAAAGAGAATGAAGCAGTATAGGCAGGAGACACCAAGGACCAAGCTTTGATTGGTCATTTATCTAATCCGGCGTATGTATGTCCTTCTAATGATTGTTGGATCCATGATGATTGGGATTCCAAACGTGAAGAGGGTCCAGGTTGGAACGAAGGTGGTGATGATGGAGATGACGGTGGTGACGATGGTCAAGGAGGTGACCAACAACGTGTTGACGTTGTGGCGGAAAGTTCTCATGCTGCACAATGAAAACGTAAGGGCAAGGAACTAGTGTCTGATCAACCGCCCAAGCGTCGTGTGGTTCATGGATCTGGGGTAGAAATAGGTCCACGTGAGGCAAGGCCGTCTGAACCACAAAGTCCGGCAGTGCCGCTTACTACTAGCACCCCGGAATTAACATTGATGACTATGCTTATGTCCGATCCTAGGCTTGGTATGATTCCTCAATCCGTATTATCTACGATGCCAAAGCCTACTGTTGCTACTTCGGTGGTTCCTCCAACACCGACCATGATGCCGACTCTTCCTACGGACATCTCATTTATGAGAACTAGTCATCCCCAGGGTCCCGCCCCCCCAGAGAATCAGATGAACATGCTCTTGAGTTTGATTCATCTATATGAGAATTAAATGGCGGCCGATCATCAATCTCAAGAGAAAATGTTGATTAATAAACGACTTATGATGGGGTTCGTATCCTACTGTCAAAAGGAGATAAAGGAGCTTCGTGAGATTGTCACGGCCCAAAGGGTGAAGATCAAAGAACAGGAGGATCTCATACTTCAGCTGACCTGTAAAGATGATGCGGTGAAAAAGCTGAAGAATGATGATGATGATCCTTATGCTCAAGATGCTGGAGGTAGTGAGTCGAAACAAGCTCATGGCTCATCCTCTGGTGCTGGTCCGAGCGGAGGTGATGGCAATGATAGACAATTGGTGGTCTATCATGACTCGACAGAAGCTCAACCTATTGAGTCGATCAAAGCCAACACCATCCTGTTCATGGACTTTGAGAAACGCACAGTGATGAGTACTACGAACCTTGATGAGATTGAAAAAGGTCAGTTCATTGACCAGTTCCTAACGCGCGAACATATTTCATTATTTTTAGGGCTGAACAATGAGGAACTGGACGCTTTAGAAGCTGAGGAGGATGTGGAGGTAGTGAACGATGAGAAAGTTTTACTGGATATGACTATTCCATATATGAGTACGTCATTTATATACTAATATGAGGAAATTGAAACTGAAGATGTGACAGCAGAGGAATGCCCTGATCTTTATCAACGATCCAATGTTGATCAGGGTGTTCCTACCTTTACTGAAGAAAACGTCAAAGATGCTGAAGATCATTTGGAGAAGGTTTCAAAGAATAAAGCCAAGATGTCTGAATGCGATGCTGATCCGACTGAGGCTGACATTCTGGGTTGGTTTGAGTAACGAAGCAAGCAGACTCGTAAAATTATTGAGGCGTACAAATATGTTGATCGGGAACAGAAACTGGACGCTATCGCACGAGCTAAAGCTAATCAGAAGACCACATTCAAAGCCGTGTCGACTGTGAAAGGTGACATCGTTTCCTGGTTATACGATTCTGATTTAAAGGTCTGTATTATCAAGTGGGAGAACGGTGTTCAGTACTATGAAAACATCACTGACGTTCTCTCACAACCGCGTTGGGATGTTCGAACCCTCGCGAGTCGACCTTTTATTAATCGATGTGGAAACCGATAAGCTGAATGGTTTCACCAGCATTTGCTTTTCGAGGTAAACCGTGGTTTTAAATTCTTTAAGCCAAAGTCCAACTTGTAAACGTATTGACGAGATTGATCCTCGTACGTGTTGGAGAAAACTTGTGCTTAAGGTAAAACCGCCAAAGACGATGAAACATGTACCAGTGAAGACGTTTCCTAAGAGTCTTCACTTAACTTTTAACCGATGGTACTATGATAATCGTACTGGTGAGGCCGTCATTATTCTGGGTAAAGGCTTGAAAACCAGTTCTATTAGATTTATTGACCCGATGTGGCTCGTTAACTTATCTGAAACAAACAATGACGTGCTGTTCTTGAACAAGATTTTGATAGAGCGCCATAAAGACTACACTTAATTATGCAGTTCCAGCGTGTCGTACGTGTATGTTGCGAGTTCGGGATTTATAGTTGTCGAGATTGGCAGACAAAGCTCTTCAAGTAATTTAAAGACAAAGAGCTCAAGACGACGGGGTGTTTGTTAGTGCACGGTTTTGTTGTCTTGAGTCTTTGTAATATATCGGTTGTAATTTATGATTATTATAACTTAAGAGTATTTATGGATAAACAGTTAGTTTGTTATGTATCCGCTAATTAGTTAAGGATGTTTAACTAATGGACTGTAATTCATTATGTATGTTCCCATTCGTCATGGAATGTTGACGAATGGGGGCATAACGGTGAATACGCTTTCCTGATTTGTTATGTAAGTTAACGAACTGGAGCCAATTCGTTTCGAGGTGTGTAACGAATTGGTCTCCATCTTCTATTTAAGGCGTGTTCATGCCTTCATAATTTAAGTTTAGAGATAATTATACCGAACCTCTGCTCAAGTTCTCTCTCACTCAATTCTTCACTAACGTATTATTAATATTACACATATTACAATTACTATTATATATTATACACAATTAAGAACATATCAAAAACTAGATCCTAAGCTAATCGATCTAATACAAATATATTGATTAGATCTATAAGTTTATACGTAAATTACATCAGTTGACTATTGCCCAACGAATCAGGATCTGGCTAATATGATGGTTGTATGATTATGCTAGAATGAGATTATGATGGACCTCTCCGAATGTGATAAATAATAAAAATAAGTAAGTAAGCAAATAGCAAGTAAAATTGATCAGCAACACAATAATCACGATTTGTTATTTGTGAATAATATGTAATAGGAAAATATTAATAATGTTAGGATCATAGATATGATAATCTAAGCTACTTAAACACAAATCACAATCAATGAAATAGTAAACAACTAATCTAATCCTTTGAATAGATTAGTATTACTTTAATTAAAATCATATTTGAATTACAACTTCAATTAGTCTATGAAATTAACAAGTTAACTAATATAATTCATTCGAGCTTAATAATATGTTTCATATGGAAGAACAAAGATGAATTAACTATAATCGAATGATTACAGTCTATTGCTCCCCCTTAACCTTAGCTCATCATTCACACTAAATTTTCTAGTACGAAAGTACACAATTCAAGCGTGTATTGTGACGAGAAAAGTGTTAATAAGATGAGACTCTCATCTTCATTTTATACAAGTGTAAAACTACTTATGAGCTAAAGGTGATAATGACAACTAACAAAAACAGTTACAAACTACTGATTAACTAAATACAAACAACTTCCTATAGAGAATCCTATGCTAATTAATGATCTTTGTTTTACAACTGATGCTTGAGTCATTAGTTGTTCATCTTCAACAGTTTGAATCTTCAATAGTTTGTAAATCAGCTGTTGAGTCTTTAGTTCTTTGATGTCAGCAGTTTGTATAGTTAGTAGTTTAGAGCAATAGAAAACAAAACATCATAATGGAGAATAACTAATGTTTTTGGAACTGATCTTTTTGGCCATCAGTTCTTTGTCAGGTTCAACGTTTCCCCCCTAAACTGATGATGCCAAAACTATTTATTCGTTTTGCTCCGTTGTCTTATTTTGATAGTCTTTTTTAGGCTGAGTCTTTAATGTCTATTAATCTGTTCACTAGCTCTTCTCCCAAGAAGGGTACAATTTGCAGATCAACCTTTTGTGTATAACCATAATCAAATTCCAAGGTTACAAAGGAGCTATTTTTCATTTTGCTCAACTTGATAACCTCAGGTATTGATTGGCCTTGAGAAACAGCAACAACAACCAATGTTGGCAAAGGAGTTGAAAGAGGAGTTGCATTTATATTAAATACAAACCCCATCTTTGCATCCATATACATATTTTCAATGGCTTGTATTTTTTCTTCCTCAGTCAGTTGTCTTCTTCATGCTTGCAGGTAATTTTGTCCTACAATGACACTCTCTTGTGCAGAACTTGGAATTAGAGCAATAGTTTTAACATAACTTTGCCTTTTTGGGAGTTTGATTATTAACAAAACTTTGGGTTCAGGGAACTTACTTGGATTCTTCTTTCTTTCTTGTACCAGTTCTCTGTAAGCAACCTTAGTTTGTCAATCCCCCTTATGGCTGTCTCTTTTCTTGTGTGGAAATCAGCCTCAGCTAATTCGATCTTCATTTTTGTGACGCCCGGCTAAAAATTAGTCTGAATAGCGACTAATATAATTATGTTTATGTGAATAGAAAATAATAACAAATAAAATATTGTTATTTTAGTCCAAAAACTCCAAAAATATTTGACATGTATTTAATTAAGTATGAAAAAGTCCAATTTTGTCGCGTAGCGAACACTTCACAAAATGACCTCGGGTGACGACTTAGAAACGGATAATATCCTAAACGTGTCTAAATGGCCTCGAAAGATTAAAATTTATATTATAATATTAGAGATAGTATATAAACTTAATTTAAAAGGTTCGAATCGTGAAAACTAGAAAATAAGCGAGCAAAAGCCAATGTATGACACTGTATGAGCCCAGAATTAACTATTTCCAAAAACTTGTTTTGTTAGGCTTGTATTATCTAAAATTCAATATCGGATAAAACTTGACAAAAATTATTAGAAACGGAATTTGTTTGATTAGCTAAAAATCGTTAGACCTTAAAACGAAAACTTAAGATTATTGCTTAAACACATACTGACCAACCCAACCCTTTCCTCCCTTCCTCCATGGCTGACCACATTGCCTCGCCACCTCACTCCTCATCTCCCATTTCCTCCAATCACTTCCTAACAACTAAACTTCCAATTATTACTACCTAAATCCTAGCCTAATGTGTGTTGTATCACCTAAGCACACTCCACCTTTCAATCCTACATCACAACTCACCACTCTACACTCACTCTTTCTCTCTATATATCATGGCACACACACACACACACCATCACACCATAATCAAATTTAAATCACAAACACACTAGATCAAGAACACATTATCATGAAAGATTAAGCATTATAGGAGTCAAGATTCAAGCTAGAAAGCTAGGAAAACACCCATACATGAGATCTTTCTTTTTATAATGTTACTAGTTTCTTCAAATATCCAAGGTAAGATATATGGTTGATTTTTGGTCAATCAAGTTTGATTAAGTAATGTTTTACACAATGGGTTAAAATCAACCTTAGAAACAAAAAGTAGTGAATGCATGTGTGTGTGTAACTGGGTCGTGAGTGTGTGTGTATGTGTAAGGATTGTTGAACACCCACATACATGCATACACTCATGGTAATAAGCTTGCTTGTATTGTTAAATATGATTAGAGATTTCAGTTGTTCTTAAATTGTGTAATTGGATAATTTGATAAGTGGGTTTGATGTTAGAATGGATTTTGTGTAAATGATTATCAATGATATTGCTAATGTAGTCATAATCTATTGACAATGATTAAACTCATAGAATTAAAATAGAATTAGACAAGAGATTTTTCATAGATTGGAAATTTTGCAAATTTATGGATTTACTTGAATTCTTGGATGATTTGATGATTATTTATGTTTAATGGAATTTGAAATTGATGTTGATGATAGGTTATATGCTAGAGATTTCATAACTTGTTAGTTTAAAGACAATGTTTAAAGTTAGATTGTAGAGAATTGTTGATTTCTAATAAAGGAAACTTTGTTGAATACATAGTTGAGTTTTGATTTTGAAATAGATGTTCAACATATATAACTTGATTGATTGTTAATTATTAACTTAGATCATGAAAGAATACATCATCTAAATACCTATTGAATTGCTGCAAAAATTTCTTGATGACTACTTACTATAAATTGAAACTTTGTGACTTGAATAATAGAAAATCTAAAATTTAAATAGTACAATAGGTGGCATGAAACCTTGTCAAACTAGTTGAATGAGATGAATAAAAATCATACATGATTATATTTGAAAGTTTGAATTGAATGAAAAATTGTGAATATAGCCAAGTTGCTAATTATGAAAACTTTATTATTTGAAGTATTAAGAATGCTATTATTAGATGATTATGTTAGGATAAAATAGGACCATGCTATAAGTTGTCATGATCTGGAAAATTTGATGCATAAACACCATATTAACATTATAGAAATAGCATGCTCATGTGTTGATAGAAATTTGAAGTTAAGGCTTGAGCATGTTTAGTTGAGAAATTGGTTTAGTGTGCATACTTGGTGCTATATGATCAAAACTGAAAGTGATGGTGAATTATTTGTTATTGTGTGTATATTTGCTGTATAAAATGATTTAGTTTTGATATTATTACTTAAATAGCTTGTCGATAACATTAACGGTCAAAAAGTTCGACCTTTAACGTGAACTGACATGAGTTTTCGGAACTGTTTTAAAACAGCCCCTAAAGTAATAAAATTCATATATTTAAAATAAGTTAAAGTATAAGAAAATGGTCAATGATAACAAAACTTGATCCTAGACGGTTCGTGTCGCGAAAACCGACACGAAAACGTAAAATTAACTATTTTAAAAAAATAATAACTAGAATGAAAAATAAAGTATTATTATAAAAGAACTTTTAAAACTTAACTATTTTTATATAACACGTGTTCTCAAAAATTTAAAATATAATGTTGCACACGAAAAGTTAACTGATTCGCTGTTAAAATGCAAAATCGGAAAAACCGACAAAACGACACCATAATCATAATAAGAATAAAACGTATAATTTTATTCCCACAACTAAAACATATTTATATAAATTTATATATATTATTAAAGAGTATAATGGTTTGCTAGAATAATATAAAGTACGATATTTGTTAATATTTGGTGTTTACTTGTATAAATGTATATTTATTAGTAGCTAATTAAGATAAGTATATATAAGTTATGGTCTTGCGTGCTTGTGTGAAAACGTAACTTGGACTTTAACAAACTATAAAAGTCGCCAATGGAATGTATTTATTAGTGCTTTGTGGGAAAAACATATTCTTTCTACTGATTTTATTAAAGTTTTTAAAACATTTTATTTTACAAACCGTGTTAATGTGGGATGAGTCAAATTGGTTAAATAACTGTCAACTGAAATAAATAAGGGCATAGAAATATTGGTAGATCTATCGGGGTGACACCCCCCCACACACACATTTCCATTCGCGTTGGGTTAAATGTGGGAGTATTTTGAGTTTAGTATGTTTCGAGTTACCATTTTTATAGTCATACATGCTTTGTATTCTTAGCTCGTGTACAACTAATACGACTTGTTTAAGAAATAAGATGTGGAATTTTAAAGCTTTTTTTAATCACCATTGTTAAAGAATGGTGAAGAATAAATACTACTGTTGCTTAAGGTAACAAATTGGTGTATAATGGTCGCTAAACCATTATACCATGAGGTTTTTATATATAAATAAATGTTTATTTGGGAACTCACCAACATTCGTGTTGACAAACGTTTTTAATATGTTTTTCAGGGAAATAAATGAAGTATTGAAGCTTCGTGAAGAGCGCGGGAAAATAATGACGTGTGTATGAATGAAAAAAGTGTTGACTTTATGTTAGACTTGTAGTTTGAATCGTGTAATATGACACGTGCAATGAATCTGATGTATAAATAAAGTTCAACTTGCATTTGAAATATATTCATAATTGTGATTGGCTGGAAACGGCGTCTGTCACCACCCGAATGACTTAGTCAAAATCTTCCGCTGATTAAATTAAGAGTTTCGGGGTGTGACAATTTTCAGGATCTTATGTTTTTCTTCTAAAATCCTTAAGTTGACTACATCCCAATCTGGTTCAGGATGATCCTGATTAAGGTCTTGTTTGATGAGCCTGTCAATTCTTCCACATTCAGCTTGAAGTTCTTCATATGACCATCCTCTGAACTTCTGTGGAGTGAACTTGTACTTGACATTTTCTTTTAGCCATATGATAACACTTTTCTTGGCTTCCATCAATAGCTTCTTGTCAGCTATTAGTCTTTCTGAAACAACCCAGCTTCTTTCATACGCTTCTTGCTCTAGATCTCTTGCCTTCAGAAGCTCTTTTTGATAAATTCTTGCAGCTTCTTCATCGAACACCCTTTGTGCAGCTTCTGCTGATGCTCTTATAGCTTCTTGTTCCTGATGAGAGATCATGTCATCAACATTTTTGGATTGAATTTCTTTGCAGGTGTAGCTTGTGGTTCATCTTCCTCTTATGGAAAGATAAGATTCCTCCCCTTCAAACTACTGTCCCTTTGTTTGATTGGGCTTTGACTTCAAGGTATCAACTATTGTTGGAATAGTAGTTAGTTCTTGTGTTACCTTGGGTGCTTCAATAGTCTCTGAAACTAATGTTGGTTCTTGTGGAGCACCAGTAGTTTGGTCTAGATCACCATCGATAGTTTTGGTAACTGTTGGTCTTGTATCAGCTGTTGGAGTAACAACTATTTGATCATCCGCAGTTTGGGAAACTGGTGGTCTTTTCTTTGTTTTACCACCCCTTCTACCACCTTTGGAAGCAACTTTAAGTCCTTTTATTTTTGAGGAGCCGGTCTCATATGGGTTTTCTCTTAGTTCTTTAACCAAGGAACTTTCTTTGGTTTCCTTGTCTTTCCTCAACATTTCATTTAATATGGCGGTTCTTCAGCTGTTTTGTTAGTTGAGTCATCTGGCTTCTTTTTAGTTGCCTTTCTTGAAGCTTCAAGGACATTCCCCCCTTTTTTGGCATGTTGAAACACGGTTTTGTGTCTCGGTTTTTGTATAACGTATTTAGTCTTTAGTATAATGTATAGGGGTATTTTGGTAATTAATGTAAGGTTCATTCGTTAGGCCTATCTAACGAATGAGACCCATTTAGTTTGCCTCATTCATTTTATATGTTAACGAATGTATGTTAACGTATAAGGTTATGAATTTGAGAAATTTGTTTATGGTTCACACACTTCTAATGTAACTGAGGTTAAATCAGAAAAAACAGTAATTTTCGATGAGGATTTAATGAGATTCATAAATCCTGTATAGGTTAAAGTAAAGAATGATAGGGTTTACAAACTGAAATGGGTGGATAAAGTGTTTCACAAAAAAAATATATATCCCTTTAAGTTTGATCAAACCTGAATTAATTGAAAGTGTTTTCAAGAAAGAGACTTCAAGCTTAACTGACCTTGAGAAGGATTTTGAAAAGTCAAAGTTGGTTAACTAGAGTAAACTGAAATCAGAAGTGAAGAATCAGTTTTTGAAACCAATGTAGTTTGTTAATTCAACTATATCAAATACACTTTAGAGTTTCTCTAATTGTTTAAATCTGGATTTTTACAAAAACAAACATGCAAACCAACAAAGTTTTTCTAATGTAAAACTAGTTTTAAGACAACCTGAAGTTTCACACATTCCTGTCGTGTCACCACAAACATTTGTATATATGAGAAGTTGGTTCTCATGTGGTGAACGAGGACATGTGGCAAAACAATATGGAACTAGGGTTAAACCAATCAAGAAATCTTTGGTCTAAGAACAAGTTCCTTTGATTAAAAGTAATATAAAATGACAGCCTTCACAAGTCGAGCTTGAGGATACTCAAATAATGTTTCATGAAAATAATCCAAGAAAGATCGTGAATGCTAAGTTTAGTTATTCTAATTTATCTTGCAAACCGATTGAGCTTGCTAAACCGATTTGTAAGAATGTGGATTCAGGTATAATCCGCGATGAGTATTTGTAACATAAGTCAATGAGACCTTTGACTTATCAACAAGTTAGTCAGTCACATCAGAATGTTAACAATAAGGAATAAATAAGGAGTACTCTTCTTGTTGATGATCTTCCAACAAGTAAATCCAAAATTAATTTATGCCAAAAGGAAACGGAGGAAGAACCCAAGACTGAGGCCCGGGTTGCCTTTTTGAACTAAATATCTACCGGAATGCGCAGAGTTCATCCAAGACTATTTCTGGAGATAAATGGATAATGGAATAATGGTAGTGGATGTTCTCGGCATTTTACCGACAACCTTGATCTTCTTACTAATGTGAAAGATATGCAAGGGGTTTATGTGGCGTTTTCGGGTTGAAATTACCTATAATCTTATAGATCTAATCAATCCGATACGTATTAGATCGATTAGCTTAGGATCTAGTTTTTGATATGTTCTTAGTTATGTGTATAGTATATTAGTAATTGATATAGTAATAATATTAATATATGTTAACGAAGAATTGAGCGAGAGAGAACTTAAACAGAGGTCCGGTATAATAATAAATCAAAACTTAAATTATGAAGGCATGAACACGCCTTAAATAGAAGATGGAGACCAATTCGTTACACATCCCGTAACGAATTGGTTCCAGTTCGTTAACTTATAAAACAAATAAGGAAAGCATAATGAGTCACCTGATTCGTTATACCGCCATTCTTCAACATTCCATGACGAATGGGAACATACATAACAAATTACAGTCCTCGTTAAACATCCTTAACAAATGGACATTACATATAACGAACTGGCTAATTTGTTAAACATCCTTAACGAATTAGCCGATACATAACGAACTAACTGTTTTTCCATAAATACGCGTACATTATTATAATAATAATAAATTACAACTGATAAATTACAAAGACTCGAAACGACAAAATCGTGCACTAACAAACACCCCCTTGTCTTGAGCTCTTTATCATTAAGTTACTTGAAACGCTTTGTCTGCCAATCACGACAACTATGAATCCCGAACTCGTGACATACACGTACGAGACGCTGGAACTGCATAGCTCAGTTGTAGTCTTCATGGCGCTCTATCAAAATCTTGTTCACGAACAACATGTCATTGTCTGTTTTGGATAAGTTAACGAGCCACATCGGGTCGATAAATCTAATAAAATTGGTCTTCAAGCCTTTACCCAGAACAATGACGGCCTCGCCAGTACGATTATCATAGTACCATTGGTTAAAAATAAAGTGAAGACTATGTGGAAACATCTTCACCGGTACATGTTTCATCGTATTTGGCGGGTTTACCTTAAGCACGAGTTTTCTCCAACCCGTATGAGGATCAATCTCGTCAATATGTTTACAGGTTGGGACTTGTGGCTTAAAGAAATTAAAACCACGGTTTACCTCAAATAGCAAATGTTGGTGAAACTATTCTGCTTGTTTGTTTCCACCGTGATTAATAAAAGGTCGACTCGCGAGGGTTCGAACATCCCAACGCGGTAGTGAGAGAACCTTCAGTGATGTTTTCAAAGTACTGAACATCGTTCTCCCACTTGATAATAAAGACCTTCAAATCAGAATCATAAAACCAGGAAACGATGTCACCTTTCACAGTCCACACGGCTTTGAATGTGGTCTTCTGATTAGCTTTGGCTTGTGCGATAGCGTCCAGTTTCTATTCTTGGTCAACATACCTTTACACCTCAATAATTTTACGAGCCCGCTTTCTCTGGTACTCGAACCAAACCAGAATGTCAGCGTTAGTCGGATCAGCATCGTGTTCAGACATATTGGATTTTTTCTTCGTAAGCTTCTCCAAATGATCTTCAGCAGTTTTGACGTTTTCTTCAGCAAAGGTAGGAACACACTAATCAACATTGGATCATTGATAAAGATCGGGGTATTCCTCTTCTTTCACATGTTCAATTTCAATCACCTCATCTTCATAGATAAACGACGTATTCATATGAGTTATAGTCGTATCCTGTAAAACTTCCTCGTCGTTTACTACCTTTACATTCTCTTCAACTTCTAAAGCGTCAAGTTCCTCATTGTTCAGCCCCAACAATAATGAAATATGTTAGCGCGTTAGGGACTGATCAATGAACTGACCTTCTTCAATCTCATCAATATTCGCAGTTCTCATCACTACGCCTTTCTCAAAATCCATGAACATAATGGTGTTGGCCTTGAGCGACTCAATGGGTTGAACTTCTATCGAGTCATGATAAACCACCAGTTGATTATCATTGTCTCAACCTCCGCCCAAACCAAAACCTAAGGATGAGCCGTGAGCTTGTTTCGGCTCACTACCTCCAGCACCTGAAGCATCAGGATCATCATCGTTATTCTGTAGCTTTCAGCTCATCGTCTATACAAGTAAGCTGAAGAATAAGATCCTCCATTCCTTGATCTTCACCCCCAGAGCTGGAACAATCTCACGAAGCTCATTCGTCTCCTATTGACAGTAAGAGATGAACCCCATCATACATCGTTTATTAATCATCATCTGATCTTGACCTTGAAGATCGACCGCCATTTGATTCTCGTAAAGATGAATCAAACTCAAGAGCATGTTCATTTGGGGTCAATGAATGAAGCGTCGGAGGCACCGACTGCATGGGACCCTGAGGATAGCTGATTCTCATAAAAGAGACGTCCATAGGATGGGTCGGAATCATAGTCGGTGTTGGAGGAATCACCGAAGTAGTAGCAGTAGGCCTTGGCATTGTGGATAATAAAGATTGAGGAATCATGCCAAGCCTAGGATCGGACGTAAGCGTAGTCGTAAATGTAAATTCTGGGGTGCTAGTAGTAAGCGGCACCACCGGACTTTGAGGAGCGGACAACCTTGCCTCACGTGGACCTATTTTCACCCAGGTCCATGAACCACACGACGCTTGGGCGGTTGATCAGACGCTAGTTCTTTTCCCTTACGTTTTCGTTGTGCAGCATGAGAACTTGCTGCCACAACGTCAAAACGTCAATGGTTACCTCGATGACCATCATCACTACCGTCATCTCCATCCTTACCACCTTCTTTCCCACCTGGACCCTCTTCACGTTTGGAATCCTAGTCATCGTAGATCCAACGATCATTAGTAGGACATACATACGTCGGATTAGATAAATGATCAATCAATCGCTTGGTCCTCGGCGTCTTCTTCCTATACTGCTTCATCCTCGTTAACGTATCAGCAGTCATATGTTCCAACTTCAGCACATCATTTCTAAGCGCCAAATCAATCTCCAGATCAGGAATGAGATCCTGAATGATTAGCTGAATGAAGCGTGGATACATAAAGAACTTACTACGTTAGTTTTTGACCAAGCAGTTTTCCTTGAGATGATAGAATATCATCTCTGAGAAATTGAACGTTTTTTTAATAATCAACGCGACGAATGCTGATTGTAACATGGTTCGACATTCGTCGTATCCACTTTTACGTCACCCAAGGCTATAGATAAGCACATGTAATAAATACTTGTACGTGGGGCACTAGTTAGCCTTGTTGTACATGAAATAACGCACAAATCAACGTCTTATCAAATTCACACGGGTTGTCAGTTGTCCACAAACCACAGCACCCGTCGTATAACTTCGGTTGTAATAACGACCGGCTTCTTGTTGACCTCGGCGACGACTTGGTTTTCAGACTCAATGTAGCGTAATTCCAAAACGGTCGTACACTGCTAAAGTGGATCTTCGTGTTAGCAGTCACCGCATAACCTATACGAGAACATCGTATAAAGGCTAGCATATCCCTAAACATGTCTTCATCAGCGAAGTTCTCCCCAACGAAAGCGCATATGTTATGCTTCTTATCGAACAACAATAACGAGAGTTCAGGCTCTTGTGGTTATTGTACTGGTTGTTGCTCAGCCACGAGAACTTCCTAGACAATTTCGTCAGCCATAACTGAGAATACATAAACCCGAGATTTAGTAAAGACGAACATTCAAAGAATTTAAATTATTTAATTATTTTAATCTTGGATTTTCAGTATAAATCTAAGTGAAATTCGTTATTTTCTTGTTTGATTCGTTATAACGAATCAGGTAATTCTTTATAACGAATTACTTAATTCGTTATAATTAATTAGGGCGAATCATAAATAGCGAATCTATAACTAAGGAATAACGAATTAATAAACGAATGTGAAGTAATTAGTTATCAAAACAACGAAGGAGTTGATTCTTTATATCAATCATAACGAATTAAACACGAATGAGTGTCCATTCGTTAACTTATAACGAATGGCCACCAATAATTAAAATCTTTGACTAACTGAAGTCAAGGTCAAATTAATATGAACATTGAAAGTCAAACATGCAATCTCACATCCAATTATACCATGGTAGACGATGTAATGATCTGTACAGGCCATGAATCGGCTCGGAAACACATCGATAGCCAAAATATGTTACTCATTTGTTAAATCTGAGTAAAACTTAGGTTTTAGTTTTATAAGTTAAAATGACATAAAAATCGATTCAATGACTCATGTAATAGCCATGGATTTCGATGAAAATTAGCACGCTGTGATCGTCTCTACCTTACGAATATCAGATGATGTTCAGAAGTTAGTTTAATGAAGGGCGGATTTTCTGGAAAAATTGGGCAGAGTAACTTTAGGAAGATGAACAGTGTGTGAGTACGAATGACTCGATTCATTCACAACTGTTCGATATATAAGACGAATTGGCACATTTTTCAAGAGAACGAATAGGCTAATTTGTTAATTCAAAATTAACGAAGTAGCCAATTCGTTATCTCGTTCGTAAGACACGATAGCAAATGAGTAATTCGTTAAAAATTATCACGAATTCAAAACGAATTAGTAACGAATTAGTAATGAATTAGGGCTAATTTGTGCTTCATTCGTTATATGTTAGATGACGAATGGAGTCATTCATTACATAGTGGCGGAAGCGAATTAAGGATAACGAATTGAATTAATTCGTATTCATTCGTTATCCAGACAGATAACGAATGGTCAATTATTTAAAAGTTGAAAACCTTTTTATTTTAAAGAATTAAATAATAAATTAAATAAAGAATTAAATAAATGAATAAATAAAACAACTAAACCCGTGTCCCGATGAACTTTATCTTACGAATCTTACCCAAAGTGATAAGATGCAATACCTTAACATGTTTTACGCTTAATAAGACATAACTTATATAACTTAAAAAGAATTAAATAATATGTTAAAAATAAACAAAATTAAAAAAAAAACTTTTTGGTATTTTTTCATTTTCTTTCCGAATCTGTTTACATTTAAACTCCAAAAGCACGGGTTTTTCAATATTTTTGTAGTCTCTGAGTGTTACACGGGTTTTTTGGTGATACTTATAGCAACAGAGTTATCAATAAAGATATGAGTAGTAAGAAACTTCAAACCGTAATCCCGCAAGTGTTGCTGGATCCAAAAAACCCGTGAACAGCAACTCGAGGCCGCCACATACTCTGCTTCTACGGTTGAAGTGGAGACCGTTGTCTGCCTCTTACACTGCCAGGAAACAAGCCGGCTTCCTAGAAATTGACAACCCGTTGTGGTCGATTTAAAGTTGATCTTGCATCCTCTATAATCTGAATCAGAAACGCACTGAGTTCAAAACTATCATCATTGGGATACCATAACCCGATGCTAGGATTACCCCTCAGATAGTGAAGTATATGTTCAACCGCCGCCAGGTGAGTCACTCGGGGACTTGATTGGTACCTAGCACACAAACAAACTGCAAACATTATGTCATGCCGAGAAGCAGTTAAATACATTAATGAACCTATCATCGCTCGGTAAAGGGTATCTACGGTATCCTTCAATTCGTCCGGTGACAAATTGTGACCCACGGGAAGAGGCGTCGAAGGGATTTTCTGGAAGTTATCTTGAATTGGCTCAAGACATCGTTCACATATTCCGTCTGATGAATGAAGATTCCCTTATCAGACTTGTGAACCTAAGAAGATATCCATCTCCCCCATCAAGCTCATTTCATAATTTGTTTGCATCGACTTCTCGAATTCCTTACATAACTTGTCATTTGTTGAACCAAATATGATGTCATCGACATATATCTGGACAAGGAGCAGATCATCACCAACATTCTTGTAGAATAAAGTATAGTCCATAGTTCCTCGTTTGAAGCCATTATCAGTGAGATGGTCAGCAAGTGTGCCGTACCAAACTCTCGGGGCTTGGTGGAGACCATACAGGGCATTGTTCAATCGGTAAACTCGGTCCGGATAATCTGGATCTTCAAAACCAGGAGGCTGTGAAACAAACACTTCTTCGTGTAGTTCCCCGTTGAGAAATGCACTTTTTACATCCATCTGATAAACCTTAATATTCTTAAAAGCCGCATAAGCCAAAAATTTTCGTATAGCCTCCAATCGAGCAACTTGAGCATATACTTATGTGTAATCTATGCCTTCTTGCTGATGGAAGCCTTGAACCACTAACCTTGCTTTCTTTCTTACGATCACACCACGATCGTCTTTCTTGCATTTATATACCCACTTCGTTGGAATTGGTTTCTTAACTCTAAAAGGTTTATCAATGAGATCCCATACACCCAGTCGGTTAACTGTTGCAACTCTTCTTGCATTGCTTCTACCCAAGATGGATCTTCAAGCATCATATGAGTATTCGTTGGTTCCACTTGAGAAAGAAAACAAGTGTATTTCGCGAGATTCATGATTTCCGAGGAATGCATATCCGCATACGCACACAATATGTTAGAATCTTTTGAAGTAGCAACTTGATAACGTGATAGCACACCTACATCAAGATCACCAATGATGTTGTCCTATGGATGATAAGTATGAATCCGAAGAGTAGGATTCTTAGGCACAAAAACATTATCAGATAAATTAGATAGATTCTCCATAGCATCATGAGACGATTCACCAATCTCATGTGTTTCAGGAAATGGGAGCCGAGGAGGAATCAACAAAATGACCTTCATTCGAGAGATAGAAATCACATCGAATCTATCATAAAGATCATCTTATGGAGCTTCTCATAATTAGAAACAAAAGATCTTGGAGGTAGGTATTGATCCTCTAAATATGCACGCACCAAGTCTTCATCTGGTTGGTCAACTATTTGATTAAATGAATTAAATAAACTCTCAAAGTTAAACATCCAATCAGGTCCTTAACCTTAGGGTGGTTTGGTGTATTGTTAACAGTCAACATGGTAACACTCCTCTACACAACATGAGGTAAAGTTAAATAAACGTATCTTAGGTGACACGTAACCTAAGAAATAACCTTCAATCGCTTTATTCAAATTTTCCCGCATGTTTCTTCAACATAGTACAAGGACACCTACATGATCCAAGTAATTTAAGTTAGGCTTTCTCTTGTTCAGAAGTTCATAACTCGTCTTTTGAAGCTTCTTCACAGTCAAAACACGATTGAGCGTGTAGCAAGCAGTATTCACAGCCTCGTTCCAGAATTGAATAGGAAGCTTAGAATCTGCGAGCATTATTCTTGCAGCTTCAATCAATCTGTTGTGGTACATAAGGAGCACTGTATTCTCGATGGGTTCCTTTTTGTATACAAAAGAAATCCAATGCATTATTTTTAAACTCTGTACCATTATCACTTCGAATACGTCTCACTTTCAAATTGTACAGTGATTCGATCTTAGTTATTAGATTTTGAACCAGAATGGGTGTTTGATATTTTGAACTCATAAATAACACCCATGAATATCTTGAGTAGTCATCAGTAACTACTAAACAATACCAATCACCAGCAATACTCGCACGGTTCACAGGACCAAACAAATCCATATGAAGTCGTTCCAATGGAGTATCAATGGTATTGATTAACTTTGAAGGGTGTGACTTCTTCTTCTGTTTGCCCTTTTTACAAGAAACATAGTCATCAGTTAACTTAAAATGTTTCAAGGAAACACCATCAACCAGGTCATTTGCCATTAAATAATTTTTTTTCCGAACATGAATATGAGCCATTCTTCTGTGCCACAGAATCGTGTCTTTTTCTGTTTCCTTAGAAACAAAACACGTCTCTATAGAAGTTGATACCTTAAAAGTCATGTTTAACACATAAATATCGTTTGAACGAGGAGATCGCAAAACTACCATATCCTCGGGAATGGCGTATCCCGGTTTCAGTATTATGCATTCATTATCATTAAACACGGTTGTGTATTTCTTATCACAAATTTGTGACACACTCAACAAGTTGTGATCTACTTTCTCACAATAATTAACCTTTTCAAACGTGATGCTCCCATTTGACACATCACCTTCCTTAGTGATCATACCACCCGAATTACCAGCAACGCCACATACCCTCCTTGTATATTTTTGACATTTGTTAAGAGGTTGATGTTTCCGGTAATGTGACGAGAGAATTCACTATCCATGATCCAGTTTTCATCAGAAACAGTCTTGGATGAACTCTGCACATTAATGAAAAATGATCAGTTCAAAAAGGTAGCCCATGCCTCAGTCTTGGGCATCTTTTGAGTTTCACTTGTAATGCTAATGTTTAATGAATCCAAATGTGGTTTAGCCGCTTGTGAATAAGTCACAGGTCTTTTCGACTTCCGTCTCAAGTATGTAGCTTGAACTACATTTGTGTTCACGTTCTTGCAAATAGGTTCCATGGGAACAAATTTGGATTTTAAATTACTTGAATTTTCATTAACATGAACCACCTTTCGAGGATTCACATCAGAAAACATAATATGAGTTTCATCTGTTGGAATTACGTATGCCCGAGACACGTATTTAGATTAATGTGGCTAACTGTGCTTGATCCAAGTCGGGTCATACCCAATAACGAGCTAGATAGACACCGGATTGTATTTGTTTAAGATATGATCTTTAAACGAATACCGAACACAAAGTTTAGGAAATCGGTTTTTCTAAAATTGCACTTGAAAGATTAAAATAAATAATTTGGATTATTTATTTATTTATTTATTTAATTATTTAATTGGTTAAATAATTAAGAAAAGATTATAAAATAGTTTTATAATAGTGTAGGCTAGTTTTATATATGTGATATATATAAATATATAAATCAAAAAAAAAAAAAAAAAAAAAAAGGAGATGGGTGGCCGGTTTTGGGTGGGACCCATCACCACCCCAACAAGCCAATATGATCAAAGTCTCTTGGTTATATTTTTGGTTAAAATCCCACTAGCCTACACATGCATTGGTGCACCTTTCATTTCATTTTCAAAAGTGCAAGAAAACTCCCACTCTCCCTCTCTTTTTCCTCTCGGCCGAAACAAGCAAGGAAGGAGGGCTCGGGTGCTCGGTTTTCTAGTGTTCTTGTCCTAACACTCATCCGGTGTTGCTCGTGGGTATCACCTCTTGAGGCATCCTACTCTTGGAGGCTAGTCCATCTTCCTCTTCATATCATCCTACTCTTTTGAGGTAAAAGAGTTATTGTTATTATTAATTTTGTAAGCCTTTTGTTCTTGTAGATTGATCCTATTTCGGGTTTTAGCCTTGTTACATATTGGTATGTTTCATAAAATTAACAATAGGTTGTTGATATTATCATGCTTCCGTTGCTAGATTAATAAAAAATGTTTCAACTAATACTCTAAAATAGATACTAAAACCCAACAATTGGCATCAAGAGCCGGTTACAAGGACATAGGTTTACTTTTAGTTTTTCCCCTTTGGTTTTATAAAATTAACATGCATGAGATTTTATAAAACCCAAGATCTTAACATATGGATGTTAAAGTTCAAAAAAAAAAAAAAAAAAAAAAAAAAAAATTTGGTTTTTGGCCAAATGGGCCGAAACCCATTTGGGCCGTGAGGTTAAAATGGGCCGAAGCCCTTTGGGCCGGTTTTTTTTTTTTTTAATTGGGCCGAAGCCCAATAACTTTTGTTGGGCCGAAGCCCAATAACCACCGTGAAGGGTTTTTTAGTCTTTAAATATATATTTGGATATGTATTTATTTGTAAGTTAGTCCCTAAACCGAGCCTAGACCGATGTGGATGTTGTGATTGTGTGTTGTGATTTATCTATATTATTACTCATTTGGAATGTAATAGTAATTAGGGCTTGTATTTATTTTTTACAAATGGTTGTAATAGTAAATAGGTTGTTTGTAATTTTCTTTATTTTTAGACCAAATGTATTAGGATATATTTGTTGTAAATTGAAGAATTACAAGGTTTTGGTGGATTGGGCCTATTGGGCTTATTTGGGTTAATTGGGCCTCACAAGCCCAATTTGGGATTCAAAGCCCATTAAAGCCCAAATTCACATTTTGGGCTCAAGGAAGCTTATGGAAGTCCAAGGCCCACTAAGAAGCCCAAGTTGAAATCACAACAAATTAAAGAGGAGACACTTGAAGCATTGGATGCAAGATCAAGTGGGAGCATATCACTCATCCTTGTGTCATGTTTTGTCCCTTAGGATAAGACTAGGACACACACTTGTTTCGGCCAACAAGTGTGGTCCGCTTAGAGGCTCGTGTTTATGGTTGACCTTATGATGTTTGTATGCTTGTATGATTATGTTTGATTGTGTTTGAATGGTAGATATAGGATATCAATCCGTCACATAGATCTTTTAAAACAAACATATAAAATGGGTTCTAATAATTATTGGTAATTGACGTGACACGTAGTATTTATAAAATAATTAAATAGCCGTCTCACGCCTATAATAAAAATGGTTTTATTATAATTAGAACCGGTGAAAATCGTTTTCATATAACCGTGTTACTAAATGCATGTTAGAACATGGTAAATAGTTTCCTAAATCTAGAATATTGGAAAACTTAAAATCCCTTTTTTTCATAATTACCAAGGAAACAAGTCTAACACCATCCTTTTGTAAGACACTTAACGTATTAGGAAACTTTAAATGGGATAAAGGTCACCTAACCATTTTAGAGCAAACTAATATACTTAAGGTAATATTAACATATTTGTGGGATAAAGGTCACCTAACCACTTGTATGTTAATCTTACACGTTTATACAAGTAGGATGACTTGAATTGGAAACCATGTGATAAAGGTCACCTAAGCATGGGGTCCAATGGTGTTGATGGGATAAACATGCCAACACGAAATAAGGATTTCGAATGGTCCCATACCTCTAGAAGTTGCAAAGGGTTGCAATTGTCAAGGTTGACTACCTTGTTAAATCAAATAACGGGATAAAGGTCACCTAACCGAAATTTGATTTATCGTTGGATTCTAGAATTTAATTATTATTTTAAAATTTGGAATAAAAGGGTATTAATAATTAAATTGTTTATAATACTAAAAGGAACTTTGTTAAATTTTGTAGATGGCCGCTAACAATGCAAACACCTCTACCCATAACACCCGTAACCTATCCTTAAGAACCATCCTTGAAAAGGATCGTCTAAACCATAATAACTTTATGGATTGGTATCGCAACTTGAGAATAGTTCTCAAGCAAGAAGAGATATCATATGTCTTAGACGATCCCATTCCCGACGAGCCTAACGTGGAAGATGAGGAGGCTTATAACGATTGGGTCAACTACACCAAAGATTCGGTGCAAGCCTCTTGCCTCATGTTAGCGACTATGATTCCCGAAATTCAAAAGGATTTCGAGCATCATGGGGCATACGACATGATAACTCAATTGAAGGAAATGTTCCTTCAACAAGCTAGAGCGGAACGTTTCGAAACGGTTCGAGCGTTTCATGCATGTCGTATGGAGGAAACCCAAAGCGTCTCATCTTATGTCCTAAAGATGAAAAGCTACATTGAAAAGCTTCGTAGGTTGAATTGTCCCGTCTCAAATGAGTTGGCTACGGATTTGATCCTCAACTCTTTGACCAAAAGGTTTGAAACCTTTGTCATGAACTATAACATGAACGGGTGGGACAAAAGCATTGGTGAGCTTCACGCAATGCTAAGAACGGCCGAAGCGGGAATGGGTAAAAGGGTTTTACCCGTTCTAACAATCAATGAAGGAAAAAGGGGACATAACTCCAACCCCAAAGCAAGTGTTGCTAAGGGCAAGGGCCACGTCCAAGGAAAGGGAAAGAGGAAAGCCATCACGCCCACCAAACCGAAGGAAAAGAAGCAAAAGGTTGCGGCGCAAGATCCATGCTTTGAGTGTGGAGAGATAGGTCATTGGAAAAGGAATTGTCCGACCTATCTCAATGCGTTAAAAGATAAGAGGGATGCGGGGCATACCTCAGGTATTATCTTTACTATACATATTGAACTAAATGTTATTTCTTCAAATACATGGGTACTTGATACCGGATGTGGAACTCACATTTGCAATTTGTTGCAGGGGTTCAAAAGAAGTAAACAACTCAACAAAGGGGACATTAGTCTCTTTATGGGCAATGGAGCAAGAGTTGAAGTCCAAGCCCAAGGAGACTACTTGTTAAAGCTTCCAAGTGGTTTGGAAGTAATTTTGAAGAATGTTTTGTATGCTCCTAAGTTAAGGAGAAACATTATTTCCGTGTCTCTTTTAAAACAATGTGGCTTTGATCTTAAATTTATAAATTGTGATATTCATGTTTTGATGAATGGCATGTTTTATTTTAAAGCTATACCCATGAATGGTATATATGAAATAGATCAAAGTGGTATGTCACATAGTAGTTCAATGTACAATGTCAACACCAAAAAACTCAAGAAGGACTTGGGTGATTCCTATCTTTGGCATTGTCGCCTTGGACATATAAACAAGAATCGCATGCAAACTCTTCGCAAGAGTGGTATTCTAGAAACCAATGAGTTTGATTCATTTGATGTATGTGAATCTTGTTTACAAGGCAAAATGACAAAGCAACCCTTTAATAAAACTTTTGAAAGGTCAAAAGAATTATTGGGTATCATACATTCGGATGTATGTGGTCCTTTTAGACCAATGACTAGGAATGGTGAAAGATACTTCATTACCTTTATTGACGATTATAGTCGATATGGTTATGTGTACTTAATGAAACACAAAGATGAAGCTTTTGAAATGTTCAAAGACTTCAAAGCTGAAGTAGAAAGACAACTCAAGACCACAATCAAAGTACTTCGTAGTGATAGAGGAGGTGAATACCTAAGTGGTATTTTTCAAGATCATCTTAAGAGTTGTGGAATTATTTCACAACTTACTCCACCTGGAACACCACAACATAATGGTGTGTCTGAAAGGAGAAATCGTACCCTATTAGATATGGTTCGATCGATGATGGCTAGAAGCACTTTACCTCTATCATTTTGGGGCTATGCTTTACTTTCCGCTGTTCGCATATTGAATATGGCTCCTACCAAGAAAGTGGAGAAGACACCTTTTGAAGTATGGCATGGAAAGGCTCCATCGCTATCATTCTTAAAAGTTTGGGGTTGTGAAGCTTATGTAAAGCAATACACCCCAAACAAATTAGAAGTCCGATCCACTAAGTGTATCTTTATAGGTTATCCTAAAGATGATTTAGGATATTACTTTTACGATCCTAGTGAGCAAAATGTTATTATTGCTCGAAAGGGTAAGTTCTTGGAAACTAAGTTCCTTGAGGAAGGAACTAATAGTAGAACAGTGAAATTTGATGAGGATCAAGAATCACAAGATGATACACAATTGGTTGATACTAGCACTCAACAAGAGGTTGTTGAAAGTGATCAAGTGGTTGATCAAAACACACAAAACGTTCGCAGATCTGGTAGAATTAGCAATCCACCTGAAAAATATGGATTTTTTGTAGAAGGTTGCTACGTGGTAGATTCGGATGAACCGACCACATACCGTGATGCAATGTCCAAGAATGATTGTGACAAATGGCTTGAAGCCATGAACGTTGAGATGCAATCCATGTATGACAACCAAGTTTGGGAATTGGTTGAACCACCACTCAACTCCAAAGCTGTTGGAAGTAAGTGGGTTTTCAAAAGGAAAACTGATATGCATGGAAACTTGGATACTTATAAAGCAAGACTTGTAGCTAAAGGTTTCACTCAAACTCAAGGGGTTGATTATGATGAAACTTTTTCGCCTGTGGCAATGCTAAAGTCTATTAGGATATTATTTGCCATAGCTGCACATTATGATTATGAAATCTGGCAAATGGATGTCAAGACCGCTTTCCTAAATGGATATCTTGAGGAAGATGTCTATATGGTTCAGCCTGAAGGTTTTGTCGATCCAAAACATCCTAATAAAGTATGCAAGTTAAAGAAATCAATCTATGGATTGAAACAAGCATCTAGAACTTGGAATCATCGTTTTGATGAAGAAATCAAAAGTTTTGGATTCATCAAGAACGCTGATGAGGCTTGTGTGTATAAGAAAGCTAGTGGGAGTATAATTACCTTCTTAGTATTGTATGTCGATGACATTCTACTATTTGGAAATGACATTCCAACCATGGAAAGCGTTAAGGCTTGGCTTGGAAGTAGATTTTCCATCAAGGATCTAGGTGAAGCTGCCTATATTTTGGGAATAATGATCTATAGGGATAGGTCAAGGCGCTTGATAGGTTTGAACCAAAGTACATACATTGATAAAATCTTGAAAAGGTTCAAGATGGAAAACTCCAAGAAAGGTTTTGTACCTATTCAAAGAGGGACCATATTGAGTTCAGCTCAATGTCCAAGCTCAAAGGGTGAGCAAGACATGATGAAACAAATCCCATATGCTTCTGCTATAGGATCCATCATGTATGCGATGATATGTACTAGACCGGATGTGTCATGCGCTTTGAGCATGACAAGCAGATACCAACAGAATCCAGGAGACAGTCATTGGATGGCTGTTAAGAGCATATTGAAATACCTTAGGAGAACTAAGGATATGTTTCTGATATATGGATCTGGTGAGGAGGAACTCGCTATAAAAGGTTACACAGATGCGAGCTTCCAAACTGATCGAGATGATTCTCGATCACAATCTGGGTATGTGTTCACTCTTAATGGAGGAGCTGTCTCTTGGAAGAGCTCAAAACAGGAAGTGGTAGCATTGTCCACTACAGAATCAGAATACATCGCCGCTTCATTGGCAGCTCAAGAAGCTGCATGGTTGAAGAAGTTCATTTCTGATCTAGGGGTGGTCTCTTCCATTCAAGACCCCCTAGAAATCTTTTGTGACAACGAGGGTGCGATTGCACAAATCAAGGAACCTCGTTCGCACCAAAAGACAAGGCACATAGAGCGGAGATTCAACTACATAAGGGATGAAGTTGAAAAAGGAAAGATATGTATTCGCAAAGTTGGAACTGATCAAAATCTTGCGGATCCATTCACGAAGCTCCTAGAAAGACCGAAACATGAGCGTCATGCGAGTGGCTTAGGACTTCGATATTCTAGTAATTGGATTTGATCTATTTTGTATTAAAGTTTAAAAGACTTTTGTAATTTAACTCTTTTATATGATTATGGAATCTTGAGTTAAATTCTAATTTTGCATGTTTAATCCATGAATAAGTTATCTTATTCTAAAAGTCCGTAGTCGATCACATTTGTGGGAACAAATATGAAGCAAGACTATTATGAACTAGGATTGGTGGATATTCATAAGGAATGAATATGGAGCATAGGTTTGCTGCCAAAGTTCATAGATATTTGTGGGATACAAATATTGGACTGACCCGCTCTCAATATTACTACATGGAGTCGATTGACTTGATCATTAGTAATTTTGAGTAAAGGAGAATTTCATATTATCCTTAGACCTGAGATGTATACTGGGTCTTGATTTTCACCAAGTATTACACTTTGACTCTCCCCTTTGCTATTCGTAAAAGATGGTACATAAGGATGAGCTCAGGTGGAGTATAAAAGTGATAGTGAGAGGCGTATACAGTCAAGAAGGAATTTGTTCCTCTTATGTGTTGAGAGTTTAGATGTCTAAGGCCTGATAAAGTTGAATTGAAAAGAGAATGATCACCTATGTCTCTTAGATCCAACATGACATCTAGTAACAAAGAGATATAATGATAGATTCACCTAAATCATATCAAGTAAGGGACTTGAAGGGATGATGTTATTGAATGGCACTTCGTCAAACACATTAGGGGTGGTGAACTGTTGTTAGGCGGTATTCACCACTTGCATTAATTTTCTATGTATCTCGTGCAAGTGGGAGATTGTTGGAATTACGTATGCCCGAGACACGTATTTAGATTAATGTGGCTAACTGTGCTTGATCCAAGTCGGGTCATACCCAATAACGAGCTAGATAGACACCGGATTGTATTTGTTTAAGATATGATCTTTAAACGAATACCGAACACAAAGTTTAGGAAATCGGTTTTTCTAAAATTGCACTTGAAAGATTAAAATAAATAATTTGGATTATTTATTTATTTATTTATTTAATTATTTAATTGGTTAAATAATTAAGAAAAGATTATAAAATAGTTTTATAATAGTGTAGGCTAGTTTTATATATGTGATATATATAAATATATAAATCAAAAAAAAAAAAAAAAAAAAAAAGGAGATGGGTGGCCGGTTTTGGGTGGGACCCATCACCACCCCAACAAGCCAATATGATCAAAGTCTCTTGGTTATATTTTTGGTTAAAATCCCACTAGCCTACACATGCATTGGTGCACCTTTCATTTCATTTTCAAAAGTGCAAGAAAACTCCCACTCTCCCTCTCTTTTTCCTCTCGGCCGAAACAAGCAAGGAAGGAGGGCTCGGGTGCTCGGTTTTCTAGTGTTCTTGTCCTAACACTCATCCGGTGTTGCTCGTGGGTATCACCTCTTGAGGCATCCTACTCTTGGAGGCTAGTCCATCTTCCTCTTCATATCATCCTACTCTTTTGAGGTAAAAGAGTTATTGTTATTATTAATTTTGTAAGCCTTTTGTTCTTGTAGATTGATCCTATTTCGGGTTTTAGCCTTGTTACATATTGGTATGTTTCATAAAATTAACAATAGGTTGTTGATATTATCATGCTTCCGTTGCTAGATTAATAAAAAATGTTTCAACTAATACTCTAAAATAGATACTAAAACCCAACATCATCATCAAAAGACATTAGTATTTTCAAAATCTCCTTAATCACGAGAACGGATTTGGATTGTTCCTTGATAAATGGATGAAGATTTTGGGATTTCTTCAGTCCACAGTTTATGACAACGTGACCTTGTTCACCATAGAGAAAACATGTTCTCATGTCAACACGTTCACATGGCGGTTTAGCAGAAACTTGGGCAACCGAAGGTTGATGATAAATGCCAGCAATGGGACCTTTGTCCAAGTCATCAAATGCCACCGATTTTTTTTCATGTAGTAATCAAGGTTTGAACAGTTTGAAAAACTTTGTAAGGTGTCAGTTCCTTTGATTTACCAAATTGAACTTACTTAGCAGATTTTAACAAATGTTTAATTTTATCAAAGGATCTATCACATTTGATGTCTTGGAGTTCACAAACTTATTTTCAACGTCTTGCAACTTAGAAGTTTCATTGTGAAAGACACTTTCAATCAATTTGGGCTTGATTAAATTAAGTGGGATGTATTTCTTAGTGAACAATTTGCTGATCCCTTTAAGCTTAAATACACGACCAGCAGAAGGCTTGGAAGCAACAGGATTGAGGAAATGCATCAAATCCTCATCAGAAATCTTTGGATTTTCTGATTTCTTAGCCTTAACTTTAACTGGTTTCTCCTTTTTCACTTGAGATGCGTTTGAGCCATACACCGCCTCCTCAAATTCATCAGGTTCACATAGAATGTGATTTGAACTTGGAATGTTCTGGTCTTTGTGTATCACCCGGGTTCAAACACATCCTCAATGATAACTTTCTCAACATTTTCAACAAAAACTTTGTTACTTTCAACATGATGTTTTTTAGTTGAATATTGGGCATTAACATGATCAGTTTTTACGAGTTTAGGTTTCTCTTCAACAACCGATTCATTTACAACAATTTCCTCCCGAAAATGGGTTTGAAGTATAATCGTTATGAAACGGTGGTGGTACTTCAACAAAACCTACACCTTTCTTTGAATCTTTTTTCTTACCAGTTACTTCAATAATTTCATTACGCAAAAACGATGAATTTCTAAACTTGCCCAATTTACTTTTCAACTCAAGAGCTACATTCTCAAGTTCTGTTACCTTAGTTCGATGTTTCAAAATTTCTTGAAATTTCTGATCATTAATTGTCATTTTGACCGACAATTCAGCTTTCAGGTCATGGTTACTAATAGAAAATACTTCAATTTTCTCCCTAGATCTCATTTAAGATTCTAATGATTGTCTATAAGTATCCTTAAGAGAAGCAATTTCTTTCACCAATATATCATTAAGTTCTTTCAGTGATTCTAACCTAGGCTTAACAGTTTCACAATCAACACAAGGCACATTTGTAGATAATTTAATAGAAGATCAAGAAGGAGAACTAACCTTGTAAATCTTTGCCATACATGCGAAAGAGGTTGGTTGCATGTGACGCGAATCATCAGAATCAGATTCAGTATCATTGTCAGATGACAGCTCATTCCCAGTTGCATCTTGAAATATATCATTCATCTCAAACGTACCAAGTTAGCCTGATTATCGTTGCATAACAATCTCTGGGTCCAATCAGTTCCATCAGCAGCAGAAAGCAGAGCTTGTGATCCCGAAGCAGAAGGTATACTGCCAGAAGGTTTATCTGCATCATTACTCTTTTTCACAGAACTTCTATCTTGGCTTCGCGGTCCATTATACTCTTTATTTGCCTTATCACACTCTTTGGCAAAATGGCCAAATTCTTGACAATTATAGCACTTTACTTTCAACTTATCAAACCCAACTCTCTTGTTCAAATATGGTAGATCTTTACCAGTCCTTTGCATGAATTTATTCACTTTTCTCACGATCATTTCCATGTTCCACTTAAGATCCATGAGTTCCAAATCATCAGGATCGATTTGGTCTTCATCGGTTAACTCACTCGTGGCAATTTTTCTACCAACCAAATTCTCAAACGAAGTCATGAAAGCACACAGAAAAGCAAAATTATATTCAGTCTCTTTCATGTTCACGTTAGGTGGTGCAGAAAAGTGACTTGCTGTAGCAGATGTTCCAGAACTTCCAGAGTTATTAGTGAATCCGGATGCCATAAAGAATACATTTGGATCACTATAAGTTGAAGTTCACTCATTTGCATTATGAGCAAGAAATGCAGTGATTGGAGAAGCAGTGCTACTTAATGGCATAATACCTCCATAGAAGGATGGATCTTGAATTTCTTTTGACGATTTTGACACTTCAATTCATATTCTCTCGCTTCAACCTTTTGCATGAACTCAGAAGCAGTTAAATCTTCATTTTTGAAATAATTATTTTCTTTCAACACCATCAAGAATGTTGAATACAAACCTGGTAAAGCATTCTTGACAGTATCAATCTTGTCGGATTCAGAAGGTTCCATCTTTAGTTTGTTCATTTCAGCAATCAAGTGATTAAAACGAGTAAGCATTACTTCGACAGTCTCACCCTTTAGTATATTAAAGTTTCGAAATTGAAACTTCAACATCACTTTATTGCTTTCTTCTGTGTTTCCCATGCTTCTCATCTTAATATGTTGTAATAATGAAGCACATATCTTAATACTTCCAACTTGATGAAATATGTTATCAGGTAAAGCCATAGTCAGAGTTGAGTAAGCTTTGGTTTCAATTTGTAATGCTTTGTTTTCCTCTTGCGAGTATTGAGAAAAGGCTTTTGGAGTAAAACCCATTGTTTCACTACCAAGCATCGGAACTGTATAAACTTCATAAAAATAATGATAACAATTAGGATGAACAGAACCAAGACGTGCACGAAAACGTGGTTCCCACTTTGCAAAATCACTGAATTTCATCAGTCGTGAGCATTTTGAATGAGATCCAATTTCCGCATCAAGGTGTAACATTTGTTGCATAAGTACGTTCTGTGATACCAACACATAAAAACCAGCCATTTTAATTTAAAATTCAAATTTAACAAAATTCAAACTTTAGGGTTAAAAATGTAACTTCAGTAACGAATCAGGAACAATAAACTTTAATGAACTGAGTGAAGTGTGGATAACAAATTGGGAATAGTAACTTAACGAATCAAGTAGGTTTGAATGACGAATCAGGAACAATATCTTGACGAATCAGGAACGAATTAAATGCAACGAAGCAGCAACGAATCAATGATAAGTCACTAACGAAAAACTGACAAATCAATGTAATGAATTACTAACGAATCAATAACGAATCACTGACGAATTAGAATGATGAATCACTGACGAATCAATAACGAATTAAATTGACGAATCAAAGACAAATTAATGATGAATTAAAGTAACGAATTACTGAGCACGAATTTGCAACAGTGTATAACGAAGTAGCTACATTGAATAACGAACTAGGTTGTTATTCAGTTGTAACAAACTATCCATGTGGCACAAATCAGTTGAAGACTGATAACGAATTAAGACGCATGGCTAACGAATTGAGGATAACGAATTATGGTCATATTCAAATCTTCAAAGCTTCAAGAAGATTTCCAGAAATCTGGAAATTTTCCATATTCAAGACTAATCAAAACCCAGACAATTTTTTTGTAATACAACCTCAATGTGGCAACAATTTGGCCAAATCTAAGCTCAAAATGCTCATAAATACCTTGCAAACACAATCACACTTATCCCGTTTACCTTATGTTGAGTCAAAGATTTGACCAAAATGAGATATATGGAAGATTGGAATCTTCTCAACCTCCTAAGAATTCGCTAAGTATGGATCCGGGCACACCTTAGACCTCCGAGCAAGCTTTTACTTAGCCGGGTACGATATTTTGTCTATCGGGCAAGGTTATCTTCAAGAAGTCTTCTTTAGTGGATATCCGAGCAGGGTTTGCAAATTAGTGCATTGACGGGCAAGGTTCACTAACGGAAACTATTTTCGGTCAATATTGCTTGCAAGGACCACTTTAGAGTCTATAGGTTCTATATTGTGTCAAAACTTATTTTGATCATGTGGCAAAATGTTTAAGTAAGCTGGGGTGACTTGGTCCAGTAAAACCATAATGAAACTCGACGAAGTGGGTTATTGGCTTTTGAGTGTGGGTCGCACTAGCTCTACGAACCTAAATTAGTGTTGGGCTAGTATTAATGTGGTTTGTACTTGGTTTGGGCTTATATTGTAAACCTAGATCACATGGATCTCGGTGGGCTTTTGGGTAGTATTGGGCTTGTATGTAGTCCCAGGTGAAAAGAGTAAAAACAAAAGTAAGAAATTTGTAAGGCCCCGATCCTGGTGCCCTACTTGGACGTTGGATTTACACATAATGTTGGAACTTATGTTTTAGACCGACGCATCGAATTAATCTGTGGGTGAAAAATATATTATTTAGTCTCAACCAAGGGTGGATGGCTTGAAGACCAAGTCATGCTAGACTAGTATAAATAGATGTTTTTATTCATTTGTCTAGTATGAGTGACTATATTGTGTATGTGTGAGATTTAGGGTTTTATCCCTTTGAGAGAGTCTCCGCCTCCAGGATGAGCTCTCCTGGTGGCAGCTGATATTTCTTAATCGATTGTATGTATGAATGTATATATGTATGAGTGGTTCATCTTTATGAGAATCATTCGGCTAATATTATCATACTACCATTTCTATCTTTTGTGTTTTGATTACAATTGTTCATACTACTTTATTGTTGATTGTTAATCAAATCAGGCTCTCCCAATACACCTCATCCGTCCAGACATCTTTCAAGAGTGAATACGAATGAGATACGATCCTATCCCTAGACCCGAGCTCCACACCATTGTTTAATAACGATTATTCACGCTTCCGTACTGGGGCTCGGTTCTCACAATTGGTATCAGAGCGGGGTTGCTGAATCGTTCAAACTAACCACTGAACAGATTCATTCCGCTCTTGAATCCACCATGGACGTTAAACGATGAAGTTCGTTGAAATTATTTTTGGGGGTTTTGAAATTATTTGATGATTTGGAGAAAAGTATATGAATTGATGTTTGGGTTGATGACTCGTTTGGAGATCCAACATCAATTTCATGTTTATTTGGTCAGAATGGTCCAGATCTGATGTAACAGTGTTATTTGATTCGTTTTAGGGGCAACTCTGTTCATTTGATGATTTTCAGATCTGAAAAGGTTGATTATGATATGAAGATAGGTTTCTTTGATTTCGAGATAGCGTGGATATTGCTACAATGATTAATTTCAGATTATGATACCTGTTTCCAGATCTAAAAATTAGGGTTTATGTGTGCTGGTTGTTGTTTATGTTATTTGTGCTGCTCGAACTGTACATGATTTGGTAGACAAACATTTGTATATAATCGAGCTTATGATCAGTTAGGTTAGACACTTCACGTTCATTAGCAATACTCAGAGATTAACACATATATACTCACACACAGTTAGCAGTTCTTGTATTTACTGATCATAATCTCCAACCTTTGTAACATCCTTTTTGATTAATAAACTGGTGATAGACGATTTGACATCGCCCGGGGTTTTTGTGCCGGCGATTTGACCAAGATCAAGGGCTTTTCTAGCAACAAATATATGTGTTATTGTTCATCTTTGTTACACAATCGTGATTTTCATACATGCATTATACCTCACTTAACAAATTTGGTCACACAATTAAACCGATTTTTGACCAAAACAAATAATATATAAACATTAATAAACAGAACCAATTGATGGATAGTATGATCTAGGAACTCACGAAAGAACCTAAAATTAATAACTTTTATCATATAGGTGATCGATAAAGATCAAGAAAGATTAAATCAAATGGGTACAAATTGGGTGATCAAGATTGAAAAAGGGTTTTAAAGATAATCGTTTACCACCGTTTTCGTCAGTAATTGATAGATGATGCCAAATAATAAAACAGGTTTGGAGAAGAACAAATCGAATTTTAGTAATATCAAAGTAGAGTATGCCTTACCTGAAGATGATGATTGGGAATGAGAATCAATATGGAGATGAGGGATGGTAGCCCAGTTTTTAATTAGGGTTAAGGAAAGTTATATCTTTTGTATTTGAGATTTTATGACCGGTGTAGGTCTATCCGGGTGAAACGCATGAGAGATAGCATTCATAAATCAAGAAATCTGGTGGCTTTAAACGGGGTGGGGAGCGATATGAGAGCGACACATAGGATTTTATGGTAGACAATTATATAGATAGTTAGATATCTATTAAATTGTTAAAGGTATTAAAATTTAAGATTTAAAAAACGGTTTTTATTAAAAATATATAATTAAAAATATATCATTGATGTGTGGCAAATCACATAGCGTTCTATCCCGTTTTTGTGTTGTTTTGTGCGTAAACCGTTAACGATTATTTATTATTCTTGCATGAAATTACATGTTTGTGATTATTTTAGATTCCAATGTTGAAGAGAGAGAGGAAACGAGTTAAATATAGAAAAAATCGGCTAAAACAGAGCTCGGATGAAGCCGGTACGCACGTACGAAGATAAATGAGCTGGAAGTCGAAAAACGTCAGAAAATGGCATGGCCAAGCTACGCGACCAGGTCATACCATTCAAGTAGCATGTGGTGGATTTCAAAATGTCCCAAGGCTGCCAAGAATGTTGATAAATCGTAAAAACATCTATTTTGTCTTCTAGTGGTTCTTGTGGGCTTGTTTTAACCTGTTTCATATTAGGAAGGGGTATTTAATGATATATTTAAAAAACTCTAAACCCTATGAACGAAAATAATCATCATTCCAGCCTTCCAAGATCTGGTAAAGTAGAAATAGCAAGAAGGAGGAGCTTCCGGATCGGAGTTTCTTCAATCAGTTGTCGGTTTTGCTTGTTTTAACGTTTGTGAGTTCGTTTTTGAGTTTTAGACTTTGAAACAAGTTCCAATCAGTTTGTAATGGATACCTTGAGCTTAATTATGATTATTATATGTTTTTCATTCATAATTATTCGCTAAACTTGTGTGAATCACCTAGGTTGGATGTTTAACGGTTAAAATTAACTAGTTTAGGGTGCTTAGCAAGTGGTTGATTGTTTTTCTATTGTAAAGTTCATATTTTATGATATTCTTCCATGTGTACCCGCTGCCATAGATGTATCTCAGGTTGCATGCACCCCGTGTGGTTGATTATTGCGTGAATTAGTTTCGTGTAGGCGTTAATTGCATGTTTCGGTTAATACTTTGTGTCTTAATTGATTGTGGTAGGCGTACCATTAAGGTTTGTGCTTCTTGGATCATTAAAGTCAGTAGGTTCACCACCTTTGAGTTGGAACAAAACCTTAGGTGTCAGCTTATCTTGCTAGTTAGTTGATCGGGTTAGTCGTTGCGAGACCACGTGCGGTTTTCCCATTGTCGGCTAGGTTAAGTTTGTAAGTTCAGTTATTTTATCTGTAGTATTGAATTACCCCTCTTCTCGTAGGTTTGTAATTAGCTCGAGCCTTAGTGAGATCTGTAACTTGGACTTGGACCAAGTGATGAGTTATTAGGGTACGTATATTAACAACCATGAATTAAAAGCTATCTAGACGTCGTTAGGGTTTTCTGGTAAAACTGACCGTAGGGACCCGGTTTCCTGGACCTCACCTATGTTAGCTTATCTTTAGAACTCTTGTTTCAACCACATGTTAGCACTCGTGTCATTTTACGACCGTTAAGTCATCCTACCTAGGTGATTCGTTTTCTTATTATCGTTAGTTCCGTTAAGTTTCACCGTTAGTTAAGTTAAGTTAGTTAAGTTTAGTTAGTTTAAATAATTAAGATAAATAAATATATTATTTAGGCAGGATTTAGATTAGGGTTAAATATATGAGCCGTTCTCACATGTCTTTATGTTCGACATCCGGACTTCCATTAGACTGTGCTGCTACACGACCGGTACACATGTCGTTTGTGTGAAGCGTAGTTAGGATTGTTTGGTTTTATAACTTTAAGACTTAGTGTTGAATTGCGAGAATTAGTTATTAATATTTATATATAGCTTTTCGCACATCAATCATGTTAATTAACATATTTAAATATAGTTATAAATGCAAGTATTTTATAAACACTTATATTTTATATAAAAATTATTTATTATTTACAATATTTTTCTAAAAGTAATCTGTAGGTTCGCAACCGGATCTACACAGGAGTATCTTATAACACGAGGGTGCGGCATCCCCTACGTATACGATACGAGTGCTAAGACAATGAACACGTAAAAGACAAGCGAACACACGAGTATATAAGAGAATACTTGTTATATTGCAAAGGTAATAATCAAAGACCAAACACGTGACCCAGAGAGTCACCAAAACCCAGCCGTCCAAAGTTCTTAAGAATGAGCCGAAGTTAGATAATATATAGCATGACAACTTCGCCTAACAGACTAGGCGAAGTTGTCCTAACTTCGCTCACAAACAAGTTCGCTAAAACACTAAAAAAACTAGTTCAAACAAGAACAATGTAACGATTACAGACATAAATAAACACGAGACAAATGAACTACTGGAATCATGCACTAACAGACTCCCCCTTGGCAATAGCTTCATATCTCCAACATCTTTCTCGTCTCTTGTAATCCAAAAATCACGTACCCACTGTCTTCAAGCATGAACGCCCTGTCTCACACGGACAGAGACCACCCTCTGGTACTTCTTTGCTTCTTCTTTCCACGCAGGAATATAGAAAATCTTCTTATCATTAAGTACCTGCAAATCAGCTTGAGACAAGTTAACCAAGTGCATTGGATCATACACTCTTAGGATCTGTTCGTCTTCATCTTCCATCACAGCTTCAGCGGTTTGACAATCAACAAACCACCACTTGAGATCCTTCAATACATCCTTGGGCATTAACTTCATAGGAACTTTCAAACAACGAACCGGCTTGTACCTCATCACCATCCAGGGCTTACCATCAGCCCGCATACCACGTTCCTTATCTTCAACCAGCCTCCCCTTCTGAGGATTTAGTAACTCAAACTTTTTCTCTTTAATACTCTCCTTCCAAACAATCTTTCCAACCCATCTTGCAAAATCATCATCACTTCTATTTATTAATCTCAAGCGAGCCAAATCTTTTACCTCGCACTCAGGCAAGGTGTTGAGAAATCTCAATGCCTTCTTAAAATACTGAACCCCATCATATCGCTTTATCACAAACAATTTTAGTTGCTCATCATACAGCCAGCAGATAATACCTTTCTTTGATTCAGCATAGCCCTTGATATTGTAACTTTTCTTGAACATTTTCGGTACCACTGGCTTCTTTGTCTTGAAGAACCATTGAGCACACCCTTCTTTCCATCTTGGCTGCTCTTCCCACTCAGAATCACCAGTCACATTTTCATCTTGACCTAACTTCACTTCATCAACACTTGGAATATCATGCTCAACATCATCATCAACTATCTCTCCTTCCTCTAACTCACTTTCAATTTCTATCTGTTCCCCAATTTTTTCAATCTCACTAGCCGTTAACACATCATCAACTAAGTCATCCTCATCATTACCCAATTCATCATCGTCGTCTACAACCACCACAGTCTCACCACCTATACTGCCTGACGTACCATCGGACTCCCCCCTGAGATGTGGAAGTCCCAAGATTTTGTTCAGTTCTTGGCAACTCACCACCTACAGTTAAATTAACTTCGCCCTTTAGGCAACTTAGCCCCTTCAGTTAACTTCGCTTAAAGTCAACTTCACTCTTTTGTTAAGTTCGCCCACAGCGAAGATAAAGAAAATTTTAAAATTAACGATCAAAAACAAATAACCAAGTGTTTATGATATCAAACCAGAAGACAAAATACATAACAAACGTAAAGTAAACGGACGTGATCAAATTTCAGTCTTGAAGGAACCCAGCATGTTTTAGAAAAGATCCGAACAGGAATCATACTGATTAAGAGGCTGTCACGCAGATCCATGTTCAGCGGTATTATGACATAGAGAAACAGGTTGTAGGCGGGTATAAAACTTAGTATGGTTTTCATTGCTTCTGTGATACGGATTAGGTTCAATTAAGCTCAAAATTTAGATGGACATCACATGAGAGATTGTGATGCCTCCTATCTATTCTCAAAGCGTATTTGGCTTTCCCCAGGTCACCCCGAGTTGACTTCGACCCGTAGAGTCTGATCAATCAATATTCACATGTCGACTTTCCGATTCGTCTTCCCAAACTCTCTTATACTTTGAATTATGCTTTCTTGCCTCTTTCTGATATTTGTAAACAGCTAATCTTCATAAGGCTTAACAATAATAATAAGTAATGTTTTTTTTTTACAATAATACAACTGCAAGTCCCGAATCTGGATCACCGCAGAAACAAAACACTATCTTCGCGGGAATCAGAACACTCACAGGCTCGTGTATGACTGGGTAATCACTTTTCTGCCTATCATTCGGAGAGATATATGTGGAGACATACACAGTTCAAAATGACTCTCCACAATAAATCGAGAAGATTTATTTTGTATCACTTCTACTTTTACGCACCATAGAAAGCTACCATAACATACAACGACTGTTCTAGAGTCTTTTAGGCCTAATTACTTCATCGGTTAGGCACACAAAATCAGTTTATCTATCACTTTCCAAGGTTGGATCAATTTTCATTTTTAACACCAATATTGAAACTTCTCGCGAAGTTAAAGACTGAAAAATAATATCATTTCCCTAAAAAAAATTTAAATTCAGAGGCCCCGATCAAGACAAAGTCTTTAGGTAAACGGCTATCCTGAAAATCCAGTGGATCAGCCGGACCGACCACATACGAATATGTGTCCCTCTGACTATGTATGAACGACTAATTTTAAGCAAAAGAATAAAAACCCATCATAAACCTCCCCGGTCGCTTTCAGTCATCTGGTTAATGGCCATCCTTATTGTCTACATGTAGATGTAAGGACCAAACATATTCATGGAATATGTCCGTCAAACTTAAGCAACTGATATAATTTTAAGCGTTATTGATGTTTTTTTAAAAAAAAACGAGAAACAAGGTTACTCGGGATTGATCACCCATTAAGCTCAACTTGAAAAAAGGATCGGTCAAATGCTTTTGTAAAAAGATCAGAAAAATTATCCAGTGAATCAACCTTTTCAAGCATAATTAATTTCTTCTCAGCACAATCCCATATGAAATGATGACGAATGTCAATATGTTTAATTTTACTATGTTTAACGGGATTGTTAGTTACTGAGATTGCAGCAGTGTTATCAATGCAAATAGGAGTTTGAGTGAAATTCAGACCATAATCGCGCATTTGTTGTTGTATCCATAAAACCTGGGAGCATCATTTGATGCTGCCATGTATTTTGCTCCGCAGGTGGATATAGCTACAGAGGTCTGCTTCTTGCACTGCCACGACACCAATTTTCCTCCGAGAAACTGACATCCACCGGTTGTTGACTTCCGGTTCTGATTGCAACCTCTGTAGTCAGAGTCGGTGTATGCCACCAGATCCAGTTCCCGTCCTTTAGAGTACCAGAGACCCAACTTAGGCTTTCCTTTAAGGTACCGCAAGATTCTTTTCACTCCCTTCATGTGTGATTCCTTCGGGTTGGCATGAAAACGAGCACAAAGACAAACTGCAAACATAGTGTCAGGTCTAGAAGCAGTTAGATACATTAATGAACCTATGATTGCCCGATACTGAGTGGGATCCACAACTTCATCGCTGTCAGAATCAGCACCCAGTTTGTGGTTGACGCAGATTGGAGTGTCAAACGGGGTACTATCGTCCATCTTAAAGCGCTTAAGCACATCGTGAACATACTTAGTTTGATGAATGAACATGCCATCCTTCTTTTGATCTACCTGTAACCCCAAAAAGAAAGTTAGTTCGCCCATGGCACTCATCTCAAATCTTTTCTTCATGACTGCTTCAAACTCCTGACACATAGAAACTCGTGAGGCAGCAAAGATAATGTCGTCCACATAGACATGGACGAGAAAAAAATCACCCCCTTTTCTTTTTACAAATAAAGTATTGTCGATCTTCCCTCTATCAAACCCATTCTCTAGCAAGTAATCTGACAAAGTTGCATACCAGGCACGTGGTGCCTGATGTAGACCATATAATGATTTGCTGAGTTTGTATACATGGTCAGGAAAATCTGGGTCAGGGAAACCCGGAGGTTGTTCTACGTACACCACTTCATCGACTTTTCCATTAAGAAACGCACTTTTAACATCCAGCTGGAACACTTTCATTTATTTATGTGCAACAAATGCCAAGAACAGTCGAATGGCCTCCAATCTTGCCACAGGAGCAAACACTTCGTTGTAATCGATTCCGTCATGTTGATTAAACCCTTTGACTACCAATCTTGACTTGTTGCGAATGATTACTCCCTTCTCATCTCTCTTACACTTGAATGCCCACTTTGTACTGATAGCGTTCACATCTTGTGGTTTTTCAACTAACTGCCATACTTCCATCTTTTCAAACTGTGCCAGTTCTTCCTGCATGGCTTCATCCCACGAGCTATCCTTCAGTGCCATTTGATAATTCTTAGGTTCTATCTGACTGATGAAGCAGGCGTATAAGCATTCATTTATAATACTAGTGTCTTTAATGCTTGCATACACACATGTGTTTTCATCCAAACTTCTTCTAGTACGTACACCGTCAGAAGGATTACCGATCACATTTTCTAAAGGATGATTCTTGTGAATTTTGGTAGTTTGTACTGGACCAACTTCCAGATTATTCTCAAGATTTGAAGAGGGTTCATCAGAGTGATGCTGAGTGTGAAATGGATTGTAGAATTCATCTTCATTCGTGGTAGCTGGAGTCTCAACTGCACTTGACGTGGTAGGTTGATTTTCAGTATATTGTGGATGTTGCATAGTTGCCTCCTCTTCGTCATACAGCATCTGAGTTGCCATCTTCTCATCTATGTCTACAAAATCCAAGTAAGGCACATTAAAAGATTTGAATAACTTATCATAGTCGAAAGCCTCAGCTTTTCCCATGCTAGGCCTTGGTGATTTGTAACTAGTAATGTCAGTGTTACAGACCAACTCAACCTTGTTGTTTGATAAATTAAAGACTCTTCTGTTGGGTGTCCCAACTACATAGCCAACTAAAATAACTTCGTCAGCTTTCTCACCAAATTTAGAGTTAGTCTTTAATATCGAACATGGGGACCGAAAGGTTCAAGACCTTTCAGATTTGGCTTTCTACCATGCATAAGTTCATAACAAGTTTTATTTAATCTTTTAACAGTTAAAACACGATTAAGGATATAGCAGGCCGTGGCAACAGCCTCGGCCCTGAACACCACGGGAAGTTTAGCGTCTGCCAGCATAGTCTTGGCGCCTTCGATTAGAGTTCTGTTCTTCCTTTTAGCTACTCCATTTTGTTGCGGAGTATATGGTGCACCGTACTGATGTTCAATCCCTTTCTACAAACAAAACATCTCCATCTGATAGTTCTTGAACTCCGTGCCATTATCACTTTTGATGAACTTAACCTTTCTCCCAACAATATTTTCCACCTTGGTAATCAAGTTAATTACCAACTGAACTGTTTCATCTTTTTCCTTCAGAAAATAAACCCAAGAGTACCGCGAGAAATCATCAGTCACCACCAAACAGTATGACGTTCCTCCTAGACTTTTGACATTCACGGGACCAAAAAGATCCATGTGAAGCAAATCCAAAGTGCTGACAATTAAGTTAAACCTTTTGGAGTGATGTGGCTTCTTGTGATGTTTTCCTTTCTTGCATGACACACTTTGGTCTTCAAAGTTGAAGTTCTTCAATGGAACCCCAAGTACCAGCCCATTCTTGACAATGTAGTTCATCTTACAAAGATGAATATGACCCATTCTTCGGTGCCACAACTCTAAATCAGACTCTGTTGCTTTTGATAGAAGACATGACTCTTCCATCGCCAACTCGGTTGACCGCATGTCCATTACATATGTGTTCTTTTCTCTTGGAGCCTTCATCACGATCCAGGTTTCAGGAATCTTGAAACCAGGATAAAGCACGAGTGCCTCATCTTTATTAAAATGAACGGTGTATTCTTTATCACAAATCTGAGAGACACTCAAAAGGGTGTGCTTTAACTCTTCCATAAAATTAAATTTTTCCAACTTTATTCTTCCATTTGTCACAGCACCAATACCAATAATTCTTCCTCCACTTTCTCTTGCAAAACTAACCCTTCCTCCTTGAACGGTCTTCCAATCACATAACAATTTCTTATTACCAGTCATGTGCCGGGAACAACCACTGTCAACAACCCACATATTGTTTACAGCCCTACCCAACTGTTCCTGCAAAATTAAAGAAATAGATTAAAATCGGGGGACCCAAGACCTTCTGGTCTTGTGTGGATTAAACCTATTATCCGGTATCCAGTACCTTGGTTGCCCAACGTTCTTTTGAGGAAAGTTTCTATTTTATCTAAAAGGAAAATTTCTAGATGACTGTCTATGAGGCCATCCAAACCTTCGAGAATTTTTGACATTAATGGAATTATTATTGTTGGTTCGGTGGTTCACTGGGAAAAAACGAGACTTGTTTCTTTGAAATCTTGGATTAGTCCAATGATTGAAATTTGATGTGTTAGCATTCTTACCAGCATCATATTTAGTATTCGTTTTATTCTCGGTTTCAGTTGGCCTCATATTTCTATAATTCCTTTGTTTCAGAGGCCAGTCATTGACAAAGTGTCCTACCCTGTTGCATCTAAAACAACTTTTGTCAGAACTATTTGTGTTCTTTTGAACATTTGTCTCAAAAGTTATTGTAGATGATGAGGTTGTGTTACTATCAGTTTGCCTCACAACCGGATTTAGGGAAGATTTCTTTTCATCAAACTTATAGTTCTCCCCTCGTTTTAATAACACGACCTCTTCTTTTATCTCACCCGATTCAGATGATTTGTCTGAATTTGACGAGACAGAACTTGTGACATTAGAACTTGTCTGACTCGCATCACTCTCATTAACTTTAGTATCTTTAGTAGAGACTTTGATTGGAACTGTCTGACTAGTTTCAACACTAACGGATTGCTGATTACTAGGATTATAAGTATAATTATTATTGTACGGTGGTGGAAATTCTGTGTATCTGATTCCCCCTTTGTTAGTTGGGGAACGTTGAACACTTAGAATATGGTCAAGCATCACCGAAAAAATTCTAAACTATTCAATTTTCCTGTTCAATTCCACCACTTTTACCTGGTAATCAGCTATATGTTTGTCCTTTTCAGCTATCAGTTTGGTTTTCTCTTCTAAAACTTCATAGCTAAGATCAATAACTTGTGACTTTTCAGCTAGGGTAGCCTTAAGGTTTCTAATATCTTTCTCACTAGCTTTTATTTTTACCGAGTAGCTATTTTCTTTAGTTTTAGAATAGTGATGTTCTTCTTTTAATTTTTTTAATTCAATATCCAAACCAACAAACTGATCAGTTAATGCTTTTAGTTGATCAGACAGTTTTTCACATTGTTCACAATGAGATTCAGAACATACCTCTGAGAGCTGATCGTTCACTTCTGCCATGTATGCTTGATCCTCCACCGTCTCTTTGTTACATCTTCCAGTTTCGATATTTACCAGATTTTCCTGTTCGATCACCTCCTCAACTTGTATATTCCAGTTGTACCCACCGTTCTGCTGAGATACCATAGCTTTGATTTCACTTCCACTTCCATTCTGTTGAGTAGGCCTGTTCTGACTTCGTTCAACTCTCTCATTTGTACATTCTCTAGCAAAGTGACCATTTTGTTGACAGTTGTAGCAGCGAACTTTTGACTTGTCAAATCTCGGTCTTTCACCAACAAACTTTCTACCTGTTTTCTTCATAAACCTCTTCACCCTTCTCACTATCATAGCCATCTGCCATTGCAGATCCATTTCTTCCATGTCATCAGCGTCTATCTGATCATAGTCCTCATCCAAAGTTGCAGGGTCAACAATTTTTCCTTTGATGCAGTTCTCATAAGAGGCAATAAATGAAGCATATAGAGCAAATTGTTGTTCAGTTGATTTCACGCTCATAAGAATCTGTGAGTAATTCTTGCTAGAAGCACTGGCTGAGAAATTACCTGCTGAGGATTGAGATTTTGAGGAACTATTTCCACCCGCTACAAAACATACGTCACCATCCATATTGAGTACCACATGACCATCTTGAGGCAGTCGATTCTGTTTTCGAACTTGAGTTTGGAGAGCCTTTAGCACCATACATTCCCGGATCCTGAACCTGATAAGTAGGCGTCTCCTTTCGAGCCATGTTAAGTTCAAAATTACGTAACTTATTAACTACCTTTTCCAAGTCAAAGCTCTCAAAATCTTTATCTTCTCTCATAAGAACTGTATACATCTCCCATTTTGGTGGGAGAGCATCGAGAAGTTTTTCCACTATCTCTTCCTCCTTGTACTCAATGGAGTAGTTATTCAACTCAATCATCAGGTGATAATATCGTGTGATGATGTCATCAAGTGATTCATTTTTCAGATACTTGAATACAGAGAATTGAGTTTTCAGCAGCTTTGTTTTGGAGGTACGAAGCCCATCGTTTCCTTCATAGAGATTCTCAAGTGCTTCCCACAATTCTCGAGCAGTTTTGTACTTCTTGAAAGTATGTAGAATCTCTTGAGGAAGTGTCATAGTTATGGCTGCATGTGCTTTACTTTATGTTAGTGCACGGTTTTGCGTCTTGAGTCTTTGTAATTGTCGTTAAAGTTTTGTTTATTATTTAATGTAATAATTAGATTAATTATTATCTAGTTCGTTATGTGTAAAGTCTAGGTCAATAGGGGATGTTAGCGAACTAAGACATTAAGTGTATTCCCTCCTGATTCGTTAGGGGATGTTAACAAATCAGGGAGTGTTTCGTCTAATTAATGTATGTAACGAAGTAGTGCCTGGTTCGCTAGGGGATGTTAGCGAACCAGACCTATCTTCTATATATAGTGAACATTGTTCACTGTTAATTTAAAAAAGTTTTGAGAGTTAATTATCGAATCCCAGTCCAAACGCTCTCTCGATCTTCAACCTAACATTATACAAACAACTGATATACATATATACTGATAATATATAAACACATACAACACTGAATCTAAGGTAAGTATGAGCTAGATCTATATAAGCGTATTAATCGATTATCCACAGAACTGATATCTGTTAGTGTTATAGTTATTAGATTGATACGATTGTTTATTCGGGTTCCAACAAGTGGTATCAGAGCTGTTGGTGCTCAATTACACTTGGTTTGGTGATTGATTTTGTTTGGTTTCTGTTTTTAGTGAATTTGAATCAATTTACAGTTAAATTGATTGAATTATGGACGGTTTGGATTGATTTCATGTTTGGTTAAGGTATTGGTACGGGTTTACGAGTTGGAATTGAGGTTTGGATTGGTTTTAGAGTGTTCTGATATTGGTTTGGTTATGGCCGAAACAGAGATGATATTCTAGGATAATTGAGTTAGTTTTCGGGGTTAATTAGTTAAGAGGTTTGGTGTATTGGATTCGTGATTGGTCTGCGAGTTGTTTGATAGGTTAATTGTGCAATTTGGTTACGAATCGAGGTTGTATTACAGATTTACATATTCTGGGTTTCTGGGTTTAGTGTTTATCATTTCCAGATTTCTGGAATTTCTCGTTGAAGATTTGAAGATTCAAGATGAATATGATTCGTTCTATTGATTCGCTATTCTGTTTACCTTGATTCGTTCATCAAATTTGTTAATTTGTTATCCATTTCAAGTAACTCGTTAGCCAGTTCATGTTAGTTGTTAATTCGTGTTATCTGATTCGTCAATTGGATAAACTGATTCGTGTGACACGCATCCACGTTGAGATTTGTGTCATAACAACCTTTGCCACGTGGCATAAGGTGTCAGAGTTTGCTACAAACAGTTGTAACAACCTGATTCGTTATAGTTGATTCGCTATCAACTATAGCTGACTCGTTATCTTATTTCGCTAAGTTTTTCTTGGTGATTCGTTTCTGATTATTCTCTAACTCACTAAGCTGATTCTGTGTGATTCGTTAGTTTGAATTTCTGGTTCATTAACTTTTTGTTTCGTTGATTGATTCGTTAAACTCCATCGTAATTCGTTGTCTGATCAATCTTGACTTCGTTAAGAGTTGATTCATTATTTTACTGTTTAACAGTTCGCTAAAACTGTTCATAGTTTCGTTGATTGGTTTCATAGTTCGTTAACCTTATTCACTGTTTGATTCGTTACACCTTTAATTTTTGATACTTATCAAAGATGGCCGGTATGTATGCATTGGCGTCCCAGAACATGTTGATGCAACAAATGTTGCAACTTGATACCGAGATAGGTTCACATTCGAAATGTCCAAGATTGATGAAGTTTAGTAACTTTGCCAAGTGGGAACCTAGGTTTCGTGCTCATCTAGGATCGGTTCATCCGGACTGTTCTTATTGTTTAGATAACGAACCGCACTCCTTCGTATACGAAAGTCTATACAGTTCCTATGATTGGAGATGAGACTATTGGTTATACACCAAAGGCCATTTCATAATACTCAGTTGAAGAAAAGAAAGCATTAGGGATAGAAACAAAGGCTTATTCTACTCTAACCATGGCTTTGCCTGAGAATATTTTTCATCAAGTGGGTAGCATAAAAATATGTGCTTCTTTGTTTCAACATATCCGAATGAGGAGTATGGGAAATACTGCTAAAAGCAAGAAAGTGATGCTTAAGTTTCAATTCAGAAACTTTAATTTACTCAAAGGTGAGACAGTTGAAGAAATGACAACAAGATTCAATCACTTGATTGCTGAAATGGACAAGATGAAGTTGGAAGTTTCTGAGAGAGATAAAATTGACACTATTAAGAGTGTACTTCCAAGTTTTTATTCCACATTCTTAATGGTTCTCAAGGAAAATGATTATTTCTTGAATGAATATTTGACTGCTATTGAATTCTTACAAAAGATTGAAGCTAGGGAATATGATCTTAAATGCCAAAAATCTTCTAAAGAAAGTCAAGATCCTTCTTTCTATGGTGGGAGTATGCCTCAAAGTTCAACTATTTCTCCATTGACTGCGTTCCTTACTCAAGCTGCAAGTGAGAATGCAACTACAGTATATAGTGATCCACGAGCCTGTTTCTACACAGCTGGAAATACTGGATCTTCTAGTATCTCTGGTTCTTTTGGAGGATTGGGAAATTCATCATCTACAAGTCAATTCTCATCTCAAACTAATGTAAACATAAAGGAAGCTGAACAAAACTTTACATTTTTGTCTGCCTTTATGTCTTCTTACGAGAATTTGGTGAGTAGCAAGATTGCAACAAGTGATTTAACCGATGAAGACTATGATCAAATTGATCCCGATGATCTTGAACTCATGGATTTAAAATGGAACATGGCAATGATTGTTCGTAAGGTAAAAAGATTTATGCAAAGGACCGGAAAAGATTTTCCTGCCCTGAATAAGAAGTTGGGTTTTGACAAGTTGAAAGTTAAATGTTATAATTGTCAAGAATTCGGACATTTTGCGAAAGAATGTGACAAGCCAAAGAAGGAGTATACTGGTCCTCGTGGTCAAAATAAAAAATCTTCTACACCACGAGTCAATGATACTGAAAAGAAACCGTCTACTTCTGGGTCACATGCAGTGTTAGCTGATGGAGGTGATTGGTCACAACGACTATTTTGCAATGATAATCAAGCTAATCTAGCTATGTTTGGGTTTTCTGAATACACACAAGATATAAATGGAAGTGAAGTTTCTTCTGACGCTGAAACTGAGTCTGAATCTGATAATCAAAGTGAAAATCTTTCAACTAGCTTTGCTTGTATGGCTAAGATCAGTGATTCTGCTACATCTGTCTGCATGGCCAAACAAAGCGAGGTTAGTAATTCTAATTCTAAATTATCATGTGTTGATTGTGAGTATAATAAGTCAAAGATAGACTCATTAAAACTTCAAAATGATAATCTGCTAAAAGAGATTGTGTCTTTAAAAGATACTTATAGGCAATCCTTGACCTCTCAAATCAACTCGAGAGAGAAAATTGAGGCATTAACTATAAGCAATCATGATCTTAAAGCCGAGTTATCTGTGAAAATGACAATCAATGACCAAAAGTTTCAAGAAATCTTGAAACATCGTTCGAAAATAACCGAACTTGAAAATGAGGTTCTTGAGTTGAAGAACAAATTGGGTAAATTTCGAAACTCCTCTTTTTTGTTGAATGAAATTATTGAAGTTTCTGGAAAACAAAAGGATTCAAAGAAAGGTATAGGTTTTGTTGAAATTCCACCACCATTTCACAATGATTATAAAATTAATCCTTTTGCTCCAACTGAAGAAGATGTTATTCCTAAAAAGCCTGTGATTTCAGAAAATTCTAAACCAAGTAAGTCTGAAACTGTTAAAACCCAGTCTGTTTCTCAGAAACCTCATGTTCAAAGTAACAAAGTTTTTGTTGAAAATGTTGATAAAGTTATCATTGAGGATGTGTTTGAACCTGAAATTATACACAAGAACAAGAACATTCCAAGTTCTAATCACATATTGTGTGAACCTCATGAATTTGAGGAGGTTGTGTATGGTTCGCACACAACTAAAATGAAACAAGATTTGTTTGTCAAACCAGTGAAGGCTAAGAAACCAGAAAAACCCAAAATTTCTGATGAGGATTTGTTGCGTTTTATAAATCCTAATGCACTTAAGCCTTCATCTGCTCGTGTTTTTAAGTTGAAGGGGATGGATACGATGTTCACTAAAAAAGACATTCCTCTTAGTATCATTAAACCTAAACTGATTGAGAGTGTGTTTTACAATGAAACTTCCAAGGTTCGTGAACTTGAACGTCAATATGCTCATGCAAAAACATCAGTTTCATCAGATCTGATGACAAGAGCAAAGCAAGTTTTAAAACAAGTTAAACAAGTTAAATTTATAAAATCTACCGGAACTGACACGTTGAAAAGTTTTTCGAACTGTTCTAATTTAGATTTTTACTTGAAAAAGAAATCTGAGTTATCTGATGATTTTGCTAAAAGCATGACTAAAAATGTGAGTCATCAGTCATCATCTGTGTCACATGTTCCAACAAATTCTCAACATAATCATGTTGATATGCAAAGTTGTTTTCTTTGCGGTCAACAAGGTCATGTAGTAAGAAACTGTGGCCAGAAGAATTATCAGACTCTTCATCCTTTTTATCAAGGACCATTCCAAAACGATTCCAGTGGTAAAGGAGATTCTGAAATGACCAGTGTCGTGTGCTGATGATACTCATATTATGTTTTCGAATATACATCCTCGAAAATTTGTTCATGTGAATGAAACTCATGGTTCAGTTAAACCTAAGTTTATTTCTACTGAATCACTATGCAAAAATGTTAACTCAAATGTGGTTCAAGCTGCGTATCTAAGATGAAAGTCGTAGAAAGACTGTAACTTATTCCCAAGTTGCTGAACAACAATTAAATACAGCTAAAGTTAATTTTTCTCAAGGAAACCAAAAGGTGCCCAAGACTGAGGCCTGGGCTGCCTTTTTGAACTAATCATTTTCTTTTGTGTGTAGGGTTCATCCAAGACCATTTCTGGTGAAAACTGGATCATGGACAGTGGATGTTCTCATCATATTACTGGAAATCTCAACCTCCTATCAAATGTGAGAAATATTCAAGGGGGCTATGTGGCGTTTGCTGGGAATTCTGGGGGTATGATTACACAGGAGGGTGATGTTTCAAATGGGAAGATTACGTTTGAGAAGGTTAACTATTGTGATAAAGTGGATCATAACTTATTGAGTGTATCGCAAATTTGTGATAAGCAATACACTACAGTATTTACAGATAAAGAATGTCTTATTCTGAAACCGGGTTATGTGATTCCCGAGGACATGGTTGTCATACGATCACCACGATCAAATGATATTTATGTCTTAAATATGAAATCTAAAGTATCTACATCGATCGAAACGTGTTTTATCTCAAAAGCAACCGAGAAAGACTCGTACTTTGGCATCAAAGAATGGGTCACATACATGTTCGAAAGATGAATTATTTAATGGAAAACGATCTGGTAGATGGGGTGTCGTTAAAGAACTTTAAGTTATCCGATCACTGTGTTGCTTGTAAGAAAGGCAAACAGAACAAGAAATCGCACCCATTTAAGGTATTGAATTCCATTGATACTCCGCTTGAATGACTTCATATGGATTTGTTCGGTCCAGTGAATCAGGCTAGTATTTCTGGAGACTGGTATTGTTTAGTCGTGACTGATGATTATTCGAGATACTCATGGGTCTTATTTATGAGTTTGAAAGATCAAACGCCTGTTTTGGTACAAAATCTTATCACTAAGATCGAATCACTTTACAAACAAAAAGTGAGGAGAATTCGAAGTGATAATGGAACTGAATTCAAAAAAACTATATTGGATTTCTTTTGTGTTCAAAAGGGAATTCACCTAGAATATAGTGCACCTTATGTACCTCAATAAAATGGTGTTGCAGAACGAAAGAATAGAACCTTGATTTAAGCTGCAAGAACTATGCTCGCTGATTCTAAGCTTCCTGTCCAATTCTGGAGTGAGGCGGTGAACACAGCTTGTTACACGCTTAATCGGGTTTTGACTGTTAAACGACTCAAGAAGACAAGTTATGAGCTCTTGAACAATCGAAAGCCTAACTTAAAGTACCTGGAACCCTTTGGATGTCCTTGTACAATATTGAAAAAGGATGCGGGTAAATTTGAGGAAAAAGCGATCGAAGGTTATTTCTTGGGGTATGCATCTCCAAAGAAAAGGGTATATAATTTTACATCTGGTTGTGTTGAGGAATGGTTCCATGTGGACTGTCAACGGTGCACTACTCCTCGTCAAGGGAAATGTCCCGATTGGATGTTTGACTACGATAGCTTATTTAATACATTTACTCCATCAATCGATCATCCAGATGAAGATTTAGTCCGTGCTTATTTTGAAGAACATTTGGAAATTCCAAGATTTGCAATTTCCAATGATGTTGAAGCTCCATTTGTTGCTCCAACTGAAGAACCTGATCATGAATCTCCTGTTCATTATGATACTGCTTCGTCTTCATCTGATGATAATGCAATTGTGAATGATGATAATGTTTCATCTCCTGAATTGGGTGAACGTTATACTAACTTCTTTGAACACGTTGCTGTTTCTGAAAATCCTACTCTTAGGATTCATAATTACCATCCACAAGAAAATATTATTGGAGACCTCGGTGTGGGAGTTCAAACTCGTCATCAAATTGCTTCCTCGAGTAACAATAATGTCTTATGTGCTTATACCGATTTATGTTCCACTAGTATAGTAAATACAGATAAATTCACTTGCTTTCTATCCCAAGTTGATCCTACAACTCCTCGTGTGGCTCTTCAAGATCCATCTTGGGTAGAAGCCAAGCAAGAAGAATTACAGCAATTTGCACGCTTAGGTGTTTGGGATTTAATCGACAAACCTACTAGAGTCAAGAAAGCAATTTCGAAAAAGTGGGTATATAAGTGTAAGAAAGATGACCATGGGATAATTGTAAGAAACAAGCACGTTTGGTGGTGCAAGGTTTTCATCAGCAAGAGGGTATTGATTACACTAAGGTTTATGCTCCAGTTGCAAGATTAGAGTCAATTCGAATCTTCCTAGCTTATGCTGCTTACAAAAATATCAAAATGTATCAAATGGATGTTAAAAGTGATTTTCTCAACGGTAAACTTCATGAGAAAGTGTTTGTTTTACAACCTCCAGGTTTCGAAGATCCTGGTTATCCTGACTGTGTTTACCGTTTAAACAAGGCATTATATGGTCTACATCAAGCCCCGAGAGCTTGGTATGGCACGCTCGCCGACCATCTGACGGATAACGGCTTCAAACGTGGAACTTTCGACTTCACTTTATATCATAAAACTGTTGGTGATGATCTTCTCCTAATTCAGATATATGTTGATGACATTATCTTTGGATCTACAAACGATACTTTATGTAAGGAGTTCGAGAAGTCTATGCAAACCAAGTTCGAAATGAGCTCGATGGGAGAGATGAATTTCTTTTTAGGGTTGCAGGTTCATCAGTCTGCGAAGGGAATCTTCATTCATCAGACAAAATATGTGAACGACGTCTTGAGCCGATTCAAGATTACTGCCGGAAAAATCCCTTCTACTCCTCTTCCAGTGGGTCACAATTTATCACCGGATGAATTGGAGGATATCGTTGATCCGACCCTCTATCGTGCTATGATTGGTTCTTTAATGTATTTAACTGCTTCTCGACCCGACATAATGTTTGCTGTTTGTTTATGTGCTAGGTACCAAGCTAGTCACCGAGTGACTCACCTGGCAGCGGTCAAGCGTATTCTGCAATATCTACGGGGAAATCCTGACATCGGGCTATGGTACCCCAAAGATGATACTTTCGATCTTACCGCTTATTCAGACTCAGATTATGGAGGATGCAAGATCAATTTCAAGTCTATTACAGCGGGATGTCAATTCTTAGGAAGTCGGCTTGTTTCCTGGCAGTGTAAGAAACAGACAATGGTCTCCACTTCAACCGCCAAAGATGAGTATGTTGCAGCCTTGAGTTGCTGTTCCCTGGTTCTGTGGATACAACAACATCTTCGCGACTACGGTTTGAAGTTTCTTACTACTCCCATCTTGATTGATAACTCTGCTGCTATTAGTATCACCAAGAATCCCGTCCAACATTCTAAAACGAAACATATCGAAATTCGATATCATTTTATACGATATTGTTATGAAAAGAAATTAATTGATCTTCAGAAATTGCACACTGATTTTCAAAAAGTCGATCTATTTACCAAAGCGTTTGATAATACACGTTTAAACTTTTTGCTTGGTTTAAATGGATTGAAGACCCTTGCTGAGATTCTAAAATTAGGATAATTATCTTTACTTGTTTTATTGTTCTAGTTTAATTTTCTTCTGTTTTTTGGTTTTAGGGGGTGAATTCTAGAAAATACAAAAATATTGTGCTTTTTGTTTGTATAAATAAAACCAAAAACATTAGAAAACATAGAAAAATCAAAAATATTGTTCTTTCTTGTTTTATTTTAATATCTGAAAAACCAAAACATTTTAAAATTAGAAAATTCCAAAAAGATTGTGATTTCTGTTTGTACAGAAAAATTCTGAAAAAGTCAAAAAGAATGTGAATTTTTCTTGTTTTGTAAAGAAAAATCCGAAAAGACAAAACGATTGTGTTTTAGTTTATAAAGAGAAAAACCAAAAAGATTTTTGCTTATGTTCGCTGAAAATTATGTCATTTGCTTCTATTTGAAGAACATATACTTGTATATGTTTGGTCCTAATAATTTCTTGGAAATCTTCGGCTTAGCCATTTATCTGACAAATGGATAGTACTTGGGGCGTTCGTTAAGCTTTCTATTTATTTTTTAGCTGAGAATTTAGTCAGTTATTTAAGTTTGTGAAGTGTGCTTGCATGTTTTGGTCCTATTCTCTACTTGTAGATGACTAGGATAGCCATTAATTTATGAACTTAAATTAACTGGGGTAATTTAAATCATTTTGTTTTATGCTCCTCAAAATCTTGAGTTTTTGAAGCAAAAAGAGAAAATGATAGTACATACATTATTTGACCCCAAATCCAGAAAGAAATAAGCTTAAAAGAATGTGTGCTTAATCATTGGTGCATTGATAGGTCTTAAACAAGCTGCTAGAGTAAAGTAAGTGATATAAACTTAAAGAAAAGCCAAATTGAAAGAGGTGTTAGTCTCTAGCAAAATCTCGGTGAAGATGGCAGAAATGTAATAACCGATCATACTCAAGCCTTATCATTGTTCATCACCCAAAAATATAATAAAGCAAATAACAAGCGTTAGGATTCTGGACACTGTGAGTCTTTATTCGGCTTAATCATCTGGGTATTCATAAGCATGAATATTTCACTCGCTTCTTAGAGCAAACCCAAAGTCATTAAACTTGATCACTGTTGTACTCTGTACAATCTAAATTACTGACTTGATTAAAATCCGTTGTTAGTCGTACAATTGTTCCTCTCTTGCGTGCATCTCAATACCAATAAGAAACGGACCCCAGGGGATACAATGTATGTAAGCCGACAGATGGACTCGTGCATACTCACTCACAGTAAAGGAAACCTGATGCATTGCTCAAATATTCAAAAGGTTTCAAATTTTGATCAACATTATAATGGTTTAAGTCAAGTTGGGGTGATTTGGCAAAAATCAAATTAAGCTTGAACCGAGATTAGGGGCTGATAGTTTCTGATATTATGTGCGCTAATTGAACCATAAATCACATCACAAAAATGCTCGAAGGTTTGTTATAAGATTTAAGTGGACAACAATATCAATGACCGACTTAACTCCAGTCATAATATCGCTGAAATATAAAACTGTGATGGAAGGGCATTTTGGTCAATATGACTCTCTGCTCAAACTCAACAAAAGCACAAAAATATGTACTGCTTTTGATAAATCATTGAAAAACACAAAAAGATTGTCTATTTTCTAATTCGGATATTCTTTTGTAAATACATTCTTTAATTTCTTACAAAATACCAAATATATTTTATTTTTCGTACTTTACATATTATTTCATGCTTTTAAGTTATGTTTCGTAAAAATGAAACGAATTTAAGGTACTTAGTTATCGGGATAAAACAGTTCTCGGTAATTCTTTTAAGTTAAAATTTTTACTTAATTCATTATTTAATTCATTTAATTATTTAATTTAAAACTAATAAAGTTAGTAATTCGTTAAAAGCTACTTCGCTAATTATGGATAACGAACTAGGTGATTCTTTAGCGAACTGATTTCTAGTTCGCTCACCTAATTCGCTTCCGCACTCTGTAACGAATCATTCCTTCTTCGTTATACATATTTAACGAATCAAGACACGAACATGGCTTGTTCGCTATTCTAAGGTAACGAACTGTAATAGGGAATTATCTAATTCGTTATTCATAATTCAAACAAATTGCGTAATTCGTACACTGTGTACCTCGGGTAGCGTGTTAAGCTATATAGGACAAGAAACACGAACAGTCCTTCACTGTTCGTCTTCTTCCTTCACCCTAAAGTCACCCTATTCAAAATTTTCTCTGAAATCTTGACTTTCATATTTCGACATTTCAAGGATATCTTCGTGTTTCTCAGGTATAGATGGTCACGGCGATATCTTTATGAAAACCAAATGGCAGCTGACCGTCAGAATCAAAAACGACTTATGGAGAATCAACGACGGATGATGAGTTATATCTCTTTTTGTCATAAGGAGACTAAGTCGTTACGTACGATTGTTGAGTCTCAGGGGGTAATATTAAAGGAACAAGAGGAGTTAATCCTTCAACTGACATGCAAAGAAGATGCCCTGAAGAAAATCAAAGATGATGATAAAGACCCTGATGAGTCAGGTGCAGGAGGTGAGCCTAAACAATCGCATGGTTCATCTTCAGGTGCTGGTACAAGTGGCAGTGAAGACTCGGGTAAACAGATTATTATATATCAAGATCCAACTGCTGCTAAACCAATTGAGATGATTGCGGCTAATACTGTGATATTTGTGGATGGATCGGGGGTAGTTAAACGTGTGGTTAATGGGGATGAGATAGAGGTTGGGGAGTTTGTGGAGAGGTCTCTGACACGGGAGCAGATTTCCATACTGCTTGGCTTAATGACGAACAATTAACCGTGTTAGAAACTGAGCCAGATGTTGAGGTGGTGAATGAAGAAGGTTTAGAAGATGATCTGTCTATTCAGATGAATATGGATTTTATTATAAGAATGAGGATATTGACATGGAAGACGTAACTGTTGAGGAGTATCCAAACTTGTATCAACACACAAACGTTGATCAAGGTGCTCCAGTATTCAATGAAGAAACAATCAAAGAAGCAGAAGACCATCTTGAAGAGAAGTCCAAAGGAACGGGTTTTTATACTGGTAAACCGTTTGATCCGTCTGTTGAATAGATTCTGAGTTGGTTCAGATTTAAAGCTGCGGGTAAGATTATTCAGGCACATCATTACGTAGATCAGGAACGTAAAGACACAGTTGAAGCTTGGGTCAAAGCAAACCAAGTTATCTCCTTCAAGACTGTCTCCAAGGTACATGGTGAATTGTCTCCTGGCTTTATGATTCTGAGCTTAAAGTATGTATAATCAAATGGGAGAAGGGGATTCAGTATTACGAGACGATAATGGATGTTCTTACTTTGCCGCGGTGGGATGTTCGTACCCTCACGAGACGTCCATTTATCAATCGTGGGGGTTACCGAACAGCTGAGTGGTTCCATCAACACTTACTGTTCGAGGTCAATCATGGCTTCAAGTTTTTCAAACCCCAGGTCCCAAGACGTAAGCTTATTGACGAGATTGATCCGAGGACTGGCTGGAGAAAACTTGTCCTGAAGGTGAAGCCGCCAAAGACGATGAAGCAGGTTCCTGTGAAGACGATGCCTCAAGACATGCATCTCTCATTCAACCGCTGGTACTATGACAATCGTACCGGCGAGGCCGTCATTATTCTTGGTAGAGGACTGAAGACTGAGCTCATTAAGATAATCGACCCGATGTGGTTGGTTAATTTATCAGAGACAGACAATGATATGCTCCACAGGAAGCAGATTTTGTTCGAGCGCCAAGAAGACTATGACCTGGCTATGCAATTCCAACGAGTTTTTCGTGTGTGTCATGAGCATGGAATTCATAGTTGCAGAGACTGGCAGTCCAAGCGATTCAAATAATTTAAAGACAAAGAGCTCAAGGCGAGGGGGTGTCTGTTAGTGCACGGTTTTGTGTCTTGAGTCTTTGTAATTGTCGTTAATGTTTTGTTTATTATTTAATGTAATAATTAGATAAATTATTATCTAGTTCGTTATGTGTAAAGTCTAGTTCGCTAGGGGATGTTAGCGAACTAAGACATTAAGTGTATTCCCTCCTGATTCGTTAGGGGTTGTTAACGAATCAGGGGGTGTTTCGTCTAATTAATGTATGTAACGAAGTAGTGTCTGGTTCGCTAGGGGATGTTAGTGAGCTAGACCTATCTTCTATATATAGTGAACACTGTTCACTGTTAATTTAAAAAGTTTTTAAGAGTTAATTATCGAATCCCAGTCCAATCGCTCTCTCGATCTTCAACCTAACATTATACAAATAGTTAATATACATATATACTGATAATATATAAACACATACAACACTGAATCTAAGGTAAGTATGAGCTAGATTCATATAAACGTATTAATCGATTATACACATATCTGCGATCTGTTATTGTTATTGTTACTGGATTGATACAATTGTTTAATCGGGTTCCAACACTTTCTGCTTCATACATTTTCTTTTCATCATCCTCCATCTTACTGTACATCTTAATTTGTTCTCGACCTTCGAACTCAGTAGTCGGTGGAATGTACCCATCTTGAATGCA